>NC_069501.1:485542101-485847935 GCF_027579735.1 Bombina bombina | reverse complement strand
AAAAACTACTTCCAAAACTATTCAGCTTTGATATTAATGAGTTTTTTGGGTTCATTGAGAACATGGTTGTTGTTCAATAATAAAATTAATCCTCAAAAATGCAACTTGCCTAATAATTCTGCACTCCCTGTATATATATATATATATATATATATATATATATATATATATATGTGTGTGTGTGTGTGCATGTATGTATGCATGTGTGTATATGTATGTATGTATGTATGTATGTATGTGTGTATATGTGTTTGTGTATGTATGTGTGTATATGTGTATGTATTTATGTGTATATATATATATATATATGTGTGTGTGTGTGCATGTATGTATGCATGTGTGTATATGTATGTATGTGTGTGTATATGTGTTTGTGTATGTATGTGTGTATATGTGTGTGTGTGTGTGTGTATGTATTTATGTGTGTATATATATATATATATATATATATACAGGGAGTGCAGAATTATTAGGCAAATAAGTATTTTGACCACATCATCCTCTTTATGCATGTTGTCTTACTCCAAGCTGTATAGGCTCGAAAGCCTACTACCAATTAAGCATATTAGGTGATGTGCATCTCTGTAATGAGAAGGGGTGTGGTCTAATGACATCAACACCCTATATCAGGTGTGCATAATTATTAGGCAACTTCCTTTCCTTTGGCAAAATGGGTCAAAAGAAGGACTTGACAGGCTCAGAAAAGTAAAAAATAGTGAGATATCTTGCAGAGGGATGCAGCACTCTTAAAATTGTAAAGCTTCTGAAGCGTGATCATCGAACAATCAAGCGTTTCATTCAAAATAGTCAACAGGGTCGCAAGAAGCGTGTGGAAAAACCAAGGCGCAAAATAACTGCCCATGAACTGAAAAAAGTCAAGCGTGCAGCTGCCAAGATGCCACTTGCCACCAGTTTGGCCATATTTCAGAGCTGCAACATCACTGGAGTGCCCAAAAGCACAAGGTGTGCAATACTCAGAGACATGGCCAAGGTAAGTAAGGCTGAAAGACGACCACCACTGAACAAGAAACACAAGCTGAAACGTCAAGACTGGGCCAAGAAATATCTCAAGACTGATTTTTCTAAGGTTTTATGGACTGATGAAATGAGAGTGAGTCTTGATGGGCCAGATGGATGGGCCTGTGGCTGGATTGGTAAAGGGCAGAGAGCTCCAGTCCGACTCAGACGCCAGCAAGGTGGAGGTGGAGTACTGGTTTGGGCTGGTATAATCAAAGATGAGCTTGTGGGGCCTTTTCGGGTTGAGGATGGAGTCAAGCTCAACTCCCAGTCCTACTGCCAGTTTCTGGAAGACACCTTCTTCAAGCAGTGGTACAGGAAGAAGTCTGCATCCTTCAAGAAAAACATGATTTTCATGCAGGACAATGCTCCATCACACGCGTCCAAGTACTCCACAGCGTGGCTGGCAAGAAAGGGTATAAAAGAAGAAAATCTAATGACATGGCCTCCTTGTTCACCTGATCTGAACCCCATTGAGAACCTGTGGTCCATCATCAAATGTGAGATTTACAAGGAGGGAAAACAGTACACCTCTCTGAACAGTGTCTGGGAGGCTGTGGTTGCTGCTGCACGCAATGTTGATGGTGAACAGATCAAAACACTGACAGAATCCATGGATGGCAGGCTTTTGAGTGTCCTTGCAAAGAAAGGTGGCTATATTGGTCACTGATTTGTTTTTGTTTTGTTTTTGAATGTCAGAAATGTATATTTGTGAATGTTGAGATGTTATATTGGTTTCACTGGTAAAAATAAATAATTGAAATGGGTATATATTTGTTTTTTGTTAAGTTGCCTAATAATTATGCACAGTAATAGTCACCTGCACACACAGATATCCCCCTAAAATAGCTATAACTAAAAACAAACTAAAAACTACTTCCAAAACTATTCAGCTTTGATATTAATGTGTTTTTTGGGTTCATTGAGAACATGGTTGTTGTTTAATAATAAAATGAATCCTCAAAAATACAACTTGCCTAATAATTCTGCACTCCCTGTATATATATATATATATATATATATATATATGTGTGTGTGCATGTGTGTATATGTATGTATGTGTGTGTATATGTGTTTGTGTATGTTTGTGTGTATATGTGTATGTATTTGTGTGGTGTGTGTGTGAATATATATATATATGTATATATATATATATGTGTGTGTGTGTATATGTATGTGTGTATATATGTGTATGGATGTGTGTGTATATATGTGTACGTATGGGGTGTGTGTATGTGTATATATATATATAATTTGTTTCTGTTTTTTAATGTGCCCCCTGATTAAACACTGGCCCCACCTTGCCCCCCCCCCCCCAGTAAAATTTGTTTAGAATTGCCACTGTCTCTTGGTATTCTGAATTGAAAGCTAAACCTAGGAGGTTCATATGCTAATTTCTTAGACCTTGAAGGCCACCTCTAATCTAAATGCATTTTGACAGTTTTTCATCAACCACTAGAGGGCATTAGTTCATGTGAATCATATAGATAACATTGATCTCATACATGTGAATTTACCAAGGACTGAGCACTGATTGGTTAAAATGCAAGTCTCTTAAAAGAACTGAAATAAGGGGGCAGTCTGCAGAGGCTTAGATACAATGTAATTACAGAGGTAAAATGTATATTATTATAATTGTGTTAGTTATGTAAAACTAGGGAATAGGAAATTAAAGGGACATGAAACCCACATTTTTTCTTTCGTGATTTAGAAAGAGCATGTCATTTTAAACAACTTTCTCATTTACTTCTATTATCTGATTTGCTTCATTCTCTTGATATCACTTGCTGAAAAGCATATCTAGATATGCTCAGTAGCTGCTGATTGGTTGCTGCACATAGAGGCCTTGTGTGATTGGCTCACACATGTGCATTGCTATTTCTTCAACAAAGGATATCTAAAGAATTGAGCAAATTAGATAATAGAAGTAAATTGGAAAGTTGTTTAAAATGGCATGCCCTATCTGAATCATGAAAGTTTAATTTTGACTAGACTGCCCCTTTAAGGGATTATCTATCTTTTAAATAAAAAACAATTCTGGTGTTGACTGTCCCTTTAAGATGGGGGTGACCAGTCGGGAGTGGGGGAGGGAAGAGAGCTGTTTGGGAGAGATCAGGTAGGGATCAGGGAGTGGGGAGTGTCAGGTAGGAGGCGAATATCTACACTAAAGCTAACATTAACATTTCAAGTTACCTAATTAACCCCTTCACTGCCGGGAATAATTGAATTGTGGCGCGCAGCTGCAATAAGCGGCCTACTAATTACCAAAAAGCAATGTCAAGTCATATATGTCTGCTATTTCTGAACAAAGGGCATCTGAGAGAAGCTTTAGCAAACATTTGTGCCATGATTGCAAAAGAAGTATGTAAATAATTTCTGTGACAAACCCAAAGTTTGTGAAAAAAGTACCATATTTTTTTATTTGATGGCATTTGGCGGTGAAATGGTGGCATGACATATACCAAAATGTGCCTTAATCAATACCTTGGGTTGTCTACGTAAAATATATATATAGATTTGATAGGTAAATAACAAAAACAAGGTTCTATTTCTGTTTAAATAGAGTGATAGCAAAAATGCTAAAAATGCTCTGGTATTTTGGGCAAGTTTTTGTCTGGAAGTCCCAGGGATGAAAGGGTTAAATCTACAGTATCTATCTGTCTGTCTATCTATATAGTTATCATCTATCTATCTATGTATGTATATATACATTTTATATATATATATAAATATATATATATATATATATATATATATATACAGTATATATATATATATAAAGATTGTTGCTGAATTGTTCATATATATATATATATATATATATATATATATATACAGTATATATATATATATATATATATATATATATATATATATATATATATATATATATAGTATATATTTAAATTTTAACATGCAGCAGATTCATAGATGGATAGATGTCTGCAATATGCTTAGAATGATCTCTGAATCTCTTTTGTAAGCTTGGTGTGTTTCAGTATGATCTCTGGTACATAAATATTAAAATAACAAAAACTTCTTTGAGTGGGAGTTGGATTTAAACCTTCATAATGACATCACAGACAATTATTATATATTTAACCTGTATCTATTATAGAAATCACAAGCAAGATCTCTAGAATGACTATTGAAAAAAAAAAAAATCTATCATCTTGAGTGGGATTTGAAACCATGAGCCTCAGGTGGTCTTTCTCCTTATGTCATTTTTTCTGTGCAGTTTTAGTTTCATAATGATAGCTGTATGTGCTATAAAGGATGTGGTAGAAGCATTGTATGAACAATCTTGTAACATTGCAATCCTAAATTCTGAAGTGTTTTATGACCCCATACTAGGCATACGTTCCGCTAATAATGAATACAAGACACAAAAGTGGGTGTAAAGGCCGTAGCCCGCATTTATTAAATCTTTTATAATATATAACTATGCATTCAACAAACACTTAAAACCGTTAACACATTAACCTCATAATCTGTGATGCTTGCTAAGAGATGTACCTTCCACTGGCATACCACCAGGTACATCCCCCCCAACTCTCTCCCGCCTCTTTAGGGAGGTACCCATTCACCTAACCACACATAAAAGACAAGCACTCCCCGCTACCTGCTAAACCACAACATCTCACAAAAGGGGAGGGAGGGAACTTCACCTTGTGGTTGCAGGAACAGAAGAGGGTGAGTGACTTCCGCACTCCACCTAATATCCCCCAGGACTGCTCCACTGCCTCAGATAGGGGTCACCATCCCCTACGTCGATGCTCTCCTCCAGGGAGCTATGACCCCATACTAGGCATACGTTCCGCTAATAATGAATACAAGACACAAAAGTGGGTGTAAAGGCCGTAGCCCGCATTTATTAAATCTTTTATAATATATAACTATGCATTCAACAAACACTTAAAACCGTTAACACATTAACCTCATAATCTGTGATGCTTGCTAAGAGATGTACCTTCCACTGGCATACCACCAGGTACATCCCCCCCAACTCTCTCCCGCCTCTTTAGGGAGGTACCCATTCACCTAACCACACATAAAAGACAAGCACCCCCCCGCCACAGCACGTCACTGACGAGCCACCCCCACCCGGGCTAAGGCCTTCTGCACCCCTTCCTTGATGTTAAAATTAAAGAGGTGCAATCCCACCTCATTGAGATGTACACCATCCTTTAAGAAGAAACAACGACCTGTCTCCCCTTCAAATTCTACATGGCGAATGCCAAACCCACCAAGTCTGCCCACAAAACTGGTCACTGTCCTATTAATCTTTTTTCTAGAGGCCTCCAACTTCCTAAAATCCCATGCTGCCCTCCACGATGAACGCGGTTCAATATCGGACCAAACTATTATCACCCAAGGGAATAAATCCCTCAGTCTACCCAAGTCCCGCCGGATCTTATCCACCAACTCTTTTTGGGACAGGAACCCCAAATCATTGCCTCCCGCATGGATGACCAGAATGTCCGGAGGCTTGAATAACCTAGCATGGTCGACTACCTTCCTCAGGACCTGGTCCCACCTCAAGCCCCTGACACCAAGCCACCGCAATAACACTGCCTCCTCTTTAAATTTCAATTGTGCACCTTCCTCCATGACCGCTGTCGCCTTACGGGCCCAATATATATAGGAGTGGCCCACAATCCAACACTGAACTTGACCTAAAAAACAAGAAAAGCATCCTAAACAACCAGATCAGGTCTAACATATGAACGAAAACATCCAGACTTCCAACCACCAATCCTTTTTATCACACTCTCCCCCAAACCCAAACTAGCGGCTTCAGTGGCAGCCCCAATTCGGAACGAATGTGTTCCAAATTCTTCCGCCGTGTACCCTAGCTCCTTTAACGCCCGCCGAAGCACCGCCAAGAATTGAAAACGTGATAATCCCGAGCCATCTTTGTGTATAAACAACGGTAAGGAAATCTGAGGCCGGGACACCAAAAATGCCCTCATGTGTGCAACCGGGCACCCCGCCCCCCGTGCTTCCCCCAGCTTTATCAACCTACCCCGCCCCTCCTGGTCCGTCTTGGACCCCCGGAGCCACAACCAGACCACCTCATCCTTGATAGACACATCCTTGGCTTGTATGCCTCCCCCATCCCACCTATTTGCCCCCACCAGTTCTGATACCCGAAAAGCTCCAAAGAATGCTGTCGTAAAAACTGCTCTAAACAACAATACCTCATACCTTGAGGTGCACACCGTCTGCAAGACGGCCAATATCCGCAGCAGAAGTTGGAAGCCAATTGGCCTCCGCCTGTCCTTTTCCACCTTTTTCTTACACAACCCTTTGACTGCCAGACGGACAAGGAACAATTCCGTCAGATCTTCCCACCCCAAGAGTTTAAACAGGAATTTTAAAGCTGCCATATTTCTCCTCACCAGTGATCTAGAAATCCTCCTACGGTTCCACTCGTCAATCCAAGATAACAGCCCCTGAATCCACCCTTCCCTAGAAGCTCCTATGCCCTCTGACTCGATCACCTCCCACCATTGCCTCCATGTCCGAACATAAGCATTCCACGTACCTGGAGCTACCGCTCCCCTCGCCACCTTGATTAATTCCATACTTCCAAATCCAACAACTCTGGCGGGCAATCGACTCCTACCAAATCCGCTTCTGGTGCCACCTCCCGGAATCTCGACCACTGAAAGCGAGAAAGAGCATCAGCTACAACATTCTGGTAACCCGGCACATGCACAGCGCGAAACAGCACATTCATCCGCATGCAGTCCAGCACAAACAGCCTCAACAGGCGAACCACCGGCAGGTAGCAAGATGTCAACCTATTAACAGCAAAGACCACCCCCAAGTTATCCGAATGGAATACCACCTTTTTATCTTTAATCCTGTCCCTCCACACCCGCACAGCTACCAGTAACGGAAAGAGTTCCAAAAAGACCAGATTCTTCGTTAGACCTTGGCAAACCCATTGTGCCGGCCATTTCCCAGCCACCCAGCTCCCCTGGCAATATGCTCCAAAGCCCAGAGACCCCGCTGCATCCGTGAACAGGTGCAGCTCATCATTCGACACCGCCTGTCCGTGCACCAACGCCCGACCATTGAACTCTGCCAAAAAGGACAACCATATTCTTAAGTCTTCTTTAAGGTCCTCCCCCAAGGAAATCCACCTTTTTGGGGCCGCGACTCCCGCAGTGGCCAGGGAGAGCCTCCTGCAGAAAACCCTCCCCACCGGAATAATTCTACACGCAAAGTTTAGCTTGCCCACTAATGACTGGATCTCGCAAAGGCGAAGCCTGCGCTTCCTTAGCGCCCCCGAAATGACCCCCTTTAGGTCGTTCAGCTTGTCCAATGGCAATCGGCACTCCATCTGAATGGAATCAATTTCGATCCCCAAGAAACTCAACGTGGTGGTTGGACCTTCGGTTTTCTCATGGGCGACGGGGATTCCAAAGTCTTCAGCTACCCTAAAAAATTGGTCCATTAGCCTAACACAATCCAAAGATTCGGCGGCCCCCACAAATAGGAAGTCGTCCAAATAATGGACGACCGAACCCAGCCCCGCTTGCTGCCGCACGACCCATTCCACAAAGGTGCTGAACTTCTCAAAGTAAGCACACGATATGGAGCAACCCATCGGAAGGCAAAGGTCCACGTAAAAGGAGCCCTGGAAAAAACAACCCAGTAAATGATGACACACCGGGTGAACCGGCAAGAGCCGAAAGGCAGCCTCCACATCGACCTTACCCATTAATGCCCCCACGCCAGCATCCCTTACCAGCCCCACAGCCTTGTCAAATGAAGCATACCTAACAGCCGCTACTGCAGGGTCGATCCCATCATTAACTGATGCCCCTTTTGGGTAGGATAAGTGGTGGATCATGCGGTACTGCCCTGCTGCCTTTTTTGGAACCACCCCCAACGGAGATACCCTCAAATTCCGAAAAGGCGGGTGAGAAAAGGGGCCCGCCATCCTCCCCAAAGCCACTTCCTTGTCGAGTTTACCTTGAACCACCTCCGGCAATTCCTTTGCCGATTTCAGATTCCCCGAAATTTGTACCCCCCCTTTTTCTTCAAACGGGATCCGGAACCCAGAGCTAAAACCTGTCAGCAAGAGTTCCGCATCACCCGCCTTACCCCGGACCCTAGCGAATCGTTCTAACCAAGGAACCATCCTTCTTACCCTCACCGGTGTCCTGGCTCTTAGCAGCAGCCTCACCCGATTTCCCCCCTCCCCCGCTTCTCTTGAAACACTTTGCCCATGAATGGGCACCATCGCATCCTGAGCAAGCATGTTTGTACTTGCACCCCGTTCCAAATTTACATTGCCCTTCATTATACTGGAAGCAGAGCCCCTTTCTGATAGCAACGGCTGATCCACTCCCCCCGTTGTTAGAGGACGATCCTCCTCCCCCCGTTCCCCCGATGCCCCGAAAGGACCCACGCAGCGGAGTCATTAACTCTAGCCAAATCCCCATATCCCTGTCGTCCCACCTCATCTCCGGCCTCACTGCCATCCTCTGGCGGAACTGTTCATCATACCGCCACCACGCTAGTCCCCCGTAGGTCCTATATGCCCCCGAGATCTCGTCGTAATAACAGAACAACGCAGAGCATTGCTCCGGGAATTTTTCGCCTACGACCGCCGCTAGAATGCTAAATGCCCTCGACCAGTTAGATAACGTTTTTGGCAACTTACGATACCTCTTCTTCCTTTCGTCCTCTTCTTTCTTCTCCTTGTCACCTTTCGTGTCTTCTTTAATTTCCAACACTTGTTCCAGCGGCAGCAGAGAAAATATTTCCAAGAACTCTCTCTTCCATATTTTCTCCTTAAGCTCCTGAGTAAGATGGATCCCTAGCGGCCCAATTGAGCACAGGCAAGGTCTTCTCATGGCGCTCTCTGGCACCTTTAGCCCTTCACTAACACTACTTACCCCCCCAGTCACGGGTACCGCCCCACCTGATCCCTGTCCTGAGTTACCAGCCCCCTGGCTTGCGCCCGCCACCCCGCTGTCCCGGACCCTACTCCCCAAGCTGCTGCAACGTTGCCCTTGCTGCCCCACCAGCCGCCTTTCAAACTGCGTCAGCAGATCCTTTAAGCCAGTCATCATACTCTGCACACCTACGTCATGCTCTCTTCCAGCCACACCCGTGTCAGTGTTAGCACCCTCACCTCCACTCCTGGGCGCCGTTCCAGCTCCGGCCACTTCCATCGGCACTGCCGCTACCCCTGTCCCGGTGTCCGGCTGTTGCCTAGGCTCCCTCCCTCTGGGTCTGGTCGACCTCCTCCTTTGTGATGGAGACCGAGATCTCCTCCTCCGACTGCTCCTCTCCCGGGATCTGTCTATCCTCCCCCACGTAGGGGATCGTCCCCTTCTCCGCTGCTGCATCCTCTCTCTGGGCGAACGGGATTTATCCCGACGCCGTTCCTCTCCCGACCTTCTCGGGCAGTGGCGCACCAGGGGGTCCTCCCCCCGCGGCCGTATCTGTAAAGAGGAGACAGTGAAATCCCTAACCTGACCTACACTCCTAATACTTCCTTCACTAGATCCCAGCCCATGCCTACCCTCCACGTTTTCCCCACTACCCTCCCGCCCACGACCCCCTGATCCCAAGGACCTGATTAACTGCTCCAAAGCGGCCAGGTCCCCTACCTGCCGTGCTGCCACCGGTCCCGAAGAAGTGCCCTCTCCAGGATCATCCGATTCCAGATCACTGTAAGTGTAGTCTATCCACAGTGCATCTCCTTCCAGGTCTTGTCCCTCCGTCTCAGCAGAAAGTTCTGCCCCACCACCCCGCTGTCCCTCCAACTCCTCCTCCACACCTGCTGGAATTAAAGAAGACACGTTAGCCCTGCCCAAGCCCGCCCGTCCCCCTAATCCCCCAAGCCCCCTCTTACCTTGTCCCCTTCCACTAGCTGCCCTCTTAACCCCCCGTCCCCTCCCACCCCTGGTATTCCCTTGCCCTAACCTAGCCCCCCCTTCTGCTTGTGCATCTCCACCCCTACCCCCCCTTCATCACTATTCGCGGGGCCCACCCCCTCACTCCCCCTAGCAGGCACCCCCCCCCATCTGTCTCCCCCCCTCGCTGCTAATAGCCCCTCTCCACTACTGACCCCTCTAACCCCAACCCCCCTCTGGGCACCCAACTCTTGCTCCCTTATTTCCCTTTGGGCCTCCGCTGCGCCCTGTCTGGAAACCCCCCTTTCAGCACCCCTTATCGTTACTGCTCTAGCCAACTGACAGCTCTTTTCCTTTCTTTTGGCCCCCCCAGGAGTCTCATTCCCCATACTCCTGGTCGCCGTTACCCCCTGCTCCTCACCTACTACCCCCCCTTTCTTGCCCGTCATAGCCTTCCCCTTTCCTTTGCTAGCCCCCCTCCGCTGCTGCATTTCTGTCTCCTCTCCCTGCTCCCGTTGTGTATTGGAGGCCTGAGGAAAACCCTCCCCCGCCGTCTCCCCGGCTCCCTGGTTAGCAGGCCTATTCTCCTGGGCCGTAGGCTCCCGCCCGTTCTTGCCGCCACTGAGGCCCAGCCCCTCTCCCCGCCTGGCCTTACCTGCCGCATCACAGCTCCTGTTAGACGTCCTCCTCGTGGCCTCCTCAATCAGCACACGCGCTGGCTCCTTCGATCCGCCTCCTCTGGTCGACGACCGGCGCCTGGGCTCGATGCCACCTCTCTCAGGCCCAGCGCCGCTCCCGCTCCTCCTTGTCCTGCCGCCGTCGGGAGATAGCCGTTCCGGAGGCCTCGACCGCCGATGCGGCCTGCCGTGATCCGTCCCGCTTGCAGCTGCCGAAGATACGGGTCCGGAGGGATTCGCCGCCGTCAGGTAAGCCCTTAGCCAGTCCAGGCCCTTCGCTTCTGCCAGCTGCTGCACCTGCTCTGCAATGTCACTCATCTTCTCCGTTACTGCAACCGCAAGCCTTAGCCGAACTTCACCTTGTGGTTGCAGGAACAGAAGAGGGTGAGTGACTTCCGCACTCCACCTAATATCCCCCAGGACTGCTCCACTGCCTCAGATAGGGGTCACCATCCCCTACGTCGATGCTCTCCTCCAGGGAGCTATTCTGTTTGTAATTTACATGAACTATATGCAAATATCATCACTGAGTGAAAAATGCGAGAATCTATAGAGGCTTATTAGATGTTTGTATAAAACAGAGATTGTATCTGATAACTGATAGGAAATAGATTGAAAGAATAATCTGAAAAATGTATTCTTTAAAAAGGGACTTGTATTAGAAGTTTAAATGGTTAGGAAAGTCAAATGATTGCATGATTCAGATAGAGCATGTCATTTTAAGACACTTTTAAATTCTTTTCTATTTTCAAATGTTGTTTGTTCTCTTGGTATACCTTGTTGAAAAATAATATGTACCTATACTGCACTAGTGGGAGCTATCTGCTGATTGGTGCTTACATACATGTGTCTCTACTCTCTTGTGATTGGCTAACTAGATGGTTTCAGCTAGCTGCCAGTAGTGCAATGATGTTCCTTCAGCAAATGATAACAAGAGAATAAAGCAAATTTGAAAATAGTAGTAAATTGGGAAGTTTTTTAAAATTGTATGTTCTATCAAAATCATGAAAACATTTTTTTGGGTTTCCTGCCCCTTTAAAGAAGTGTTTCTCAACCATGGTCCTCAAGTACCCCCAACAGGCCAAGTTTTCATAATAGCTGAGCCAGTGCACAGGTGAAGTAATCGGCTGGTCAGTAATACCGTGGTTACTAACTTGCTCTCACCCATCAGCTGATTATTTCACCTGTGCACTGGTTCAGCTGTAATGAAAACCTGGTCTGTTGGGAGTACTTGAGGAGAGGTGTTGCATTCTTACATATAATACATTTGTAAAGTATAATTTATATGTTTTGGGGGGTTTGTATTGGCCATGCTTATTTTAACATTAAGGGATGATTATTCTCTAGAAACATATTTAAATCTGTGTGTTTAATGTATAAGGCAATTGTGACAAACAATGTAATAATAAAAGGCAAGATTATTTTTTTTTATAGGGAGCTAATTAACTTTAGTTAAAAAGAATGTTAAATCCATTTTTTTTATTAAATGCAACTTATGGGTTCCAGTATGCTATCTTATAATATAAACTAGGTGATCCATAATATCATTAACTATAAGGGGTCAATTTATCAAGCTCTTTCTAAAGACCGCCGCTCCATAACCTGTCCGCCTGCTCTCAGGCGGGGGACAGAAATCAACCCGATCGAATACGATAGGGTTGATTGACACCCCCTGCTAGCGGCCGATTGGCCGCAAATCTGCAGGGGACGACTTTGCACCAGCAGTTTACAAGAACTGCTGGTGCAATGATAAATGCCGACAGCATACGCTGTCGGCATTTATCGATGTTCGGTGGACATGATACGCTACATTGTATCATGTCCGTTCGCACATTAATAAATTGACCCCTAAAACAATTGTTTTCAGTATTCAAATATTGAAGTGACCAAATAATCATAAGATATAATAAATATACTAAAAATTGTTAACAGAATAATTTTTGCCAAGACTTTTTTTTATCTATGTTAACTTGCACCTAATGGAATATACAGTGACTGAAATTTATTTGGCTTTTGTACAATTTTTATTCTCCTACATTTAATAGAAAATACTGTAAAAGCTTTCAGAGATGAACCACAACCTGTGTTCTAATCAATGAAAATTGAGCATTAGTTTTGGCAACTGAATAGGTGCTTGCAGAAATTTATTCTAACAACTCTGGCATAGTGAAGCCATTACTAACATCTGGAGGTCATACGAAAGAGTTAGGGTAGAGGTTTGCTTGAGGGGAATTTCGGCATACCTGATTGACAGTTATAGTTCTGCATCCAGCTCTGACAGTTCCAATTTCATACCAATTTGCAGATTGTCATTACAATTGCAAATTAGCTCCAGGGTTTTGTCACTGATGTTGTTTTTATGATTAAAGAAAAATGATTGCTGCCTCTAAGAGCTGAACTATATTATTTTTGTTGTGTTACAGGACAATTTCCCCTTTTTTCATGCAAAAATAAATAAATTATGAAGACGTGTAAATTAAAATAATTTAGCACATTAATCTGTACAAGTTTTATGAATCTGTAAAAGTCTTATTTCATATATTTCATGATATTTTGAATATAAATCCATTAATTTCTCTTATGTTCTCTATTATATATTTTTATTAACTCTTTTAGAACCTTATTGCCTTGATTAAGTGAAGCACAGAAATATTAGCATTATTGTACACTAGATGTGTGCATTTGGAGGTTTCTGATACCCCGAATATGGAAGGAGGAGTCCCTTCGTGTTGGTTGGCTGTTTTTGTTGTTTTACAATTATAAATTCAGCTCCAAAAATAGCCGACAGGCATTAAGGACCACCTTCTTCTCCATTCAAAGGTATCCGGAACGTCCAATTGCACACGTCTATTGTGCATTAAAGGGACAGTCAACACCAGAATTTTTGTTATTTAAAAAGAAAGATAATCCCTTTATCACCCATTCCCCAGTTTTGCATAACCAACACAGTTATAATAATACACGTTTTACCTCTGTAATTATCTTGTATCTAAGCTTCTGCTGACTGCCCCCTTATTTCAGTTCTTTTGACAGACATGCAGTTTAGCCAATCAGTGCTCAGTCCTAGGTCACTTTACGTGCATGAGCTCAATGTTATCTATATGAAACATGTGAACTAATGCCCTCCAGTTGTCAAAATGTATTCAGATTAGATGCAGTCTTCAAGGTCTAAGAAATTAGCATATGAACCGCCTAGTTTTAGCTTTCAAGTAAGAATACCAAGAGAACAAAGCAAAATTTGTGATAAAAGTAAATTGGGAAGTTGTTTAAAATCGCATGCCCTATTTAAAACATGAAAGTTTTTTTGGACTTGACTGTCCCTTTAACATTGCTAAAGCAAAATCAATAGTGCTTCCATTTTTATGCTTTTATTACTTTGTATTGCTCAAGCATTTAAGTCATGCTAACATCTGCATATAGGACAGCACAGGTGCACCAAGGGCTCGATTCTAAGAAACATTGCCAGCCTAGAGTGGTTTTCCAGTCCAACACTCACAGGTACAACCCTCATGGAATTCTTCTTAAAAAAAAAAAGGCGCTGTCCCTGCAAGTGGCGAGCTGTCTCTTATAAAAACAATGAGAGCTCTCTGCGGTGTAAAAGTTCACAATGGAGAAGGAAGTACTCAGGGAGAATCCAGCGTATGTTTAAAGCTTAAAGGGACAGTAAACCCAGAGAAAAAAACATTTTAAACATACCCTATATATTACTTACAAACAATTTTATTAAATTATGTATAAACTTATATTATATCCATAAAAAATGTATTAAACTTTACTAGAGAAGAGTGTCAACAAACCACCCATGGGTTTGCAGCTTTTTCTTTCTTTACTTTAAAATTATGTTCCATCCAATTATAGCAATATCGATCACACTATTACTAGATGTTATGGGGCTGAATTATCAAGCTCCAAATGGAGCTTGATGACCCTATTTCCGCGCAAACCTTCAGGATCGCCGGAAACAGAAGTTATGAAGCAGTGATCTAAAGACCACTGCTCCATAACTTGTCCGCCTGCTCTGAGGCTGCAAATATCAATCCACCGATCCTATACGACCAGGCTGATTGACACCCCCTGCTAGTGGCCAATTCGCCGTGAATCTGCAGGGGGCGGCATTGCACAAGCAGTTTCCAAGAACTGTTTGTGCAATGATAAATTTATCGATGTGCGGCAGACTTGATACACTACATTGTATCATGTCCGTCCGCACTTTAATAAATCGGCCCCTATGAGCGCCCACATTAGTCTCCAGATGTTTACAAAGAGCTGCAGAAGGGACCTATTGCGCATGCTCCGGGAATCTGTCGCGCCATGGTACAGAAATAAAGCAGACAGGCTGTCAAGCTTTCCAAGTGTGCGAGCTTAGGTGGGAGGTAATGGAGGCATGATTGCATCCTCATGAGGGCCACACAATAGTTAAAAAAGCACGCCCTAATAAGGTGCGGATTAGGGAGGAGGACTGATGCTGGATCCCTAACAGCTTATACCTAGTAATGTAAGTTATAAAAAAAAATGATATAAGTAAAAAAAAAAATACATTTCTTTTGCATGATGTACCGAGTCCACTGATTCATCCTAACTTGTGGGATATTGTCCTTCCTGACAGGAAGTAGCAAAGAGAGCACCACAGCAGAGCTGTCTATTTAGCTCCCCCCTTAACTCCACCCCCCAGTCATTCTCTTTTCTGGCTCTAAGCAGGAAGAGTAAAGAGAAGAGGTGTTAAACTGTTAGTTTTATTTTATCTTCAATCAAGTGTTTGTTATTTTTAAATGGTACCGGTGTTGTACTATTTACTCTCAGGCAGGACATAGATGAAGATTTCTGCCTGGAGGATTTTGATCTTAGCATTTGTAACTAAGGTCCACTGCTGTTCCCACAGAAGCTGAGGAGTACAGAAAAACTTCAGTGTGAGGAACGGTTCCTTGCTATACAGCAATGAGGTATGTTCAGTCATATTTTCTGCAGAGACTGTGTTAACTCAGATAGGCTGACAGTGTCCCCATTAGGGGAAGGGTAAGCAGTAATCCTAGTGTTATCAGAGGTTTTTACTAGCTTGCATAAAGGGTTAATTTTTTGTGGGCACTCAGTTTGTTATGTGAATTTGGGACACACTTTTTTGTGTCTGGGAGTAACGTTTTCTGTTTTATGGGACATTTGCTTGAGGGTTCTTTGGGGTTGTTTATAACCCACATGGCTTTCAGGCAGGGTTTGTTAGTTTTGTGTAGGCCCCAGCAACATCGAGTGAGGTGGGCGAGGCCTGCATTTACAAGCAGCAAGCAACTTCTCCTGAGGTCCATATTATCGCTTCCTAAGGGCAGGTAGGGCCACAGCAGGGCTGTGGCAAGGTGCTTATAGTGGTGTTTAACCAGTTTTAGACATTTTTCAATCCGTTTTTTTCATTTGGGGGTTTATTGCTTATTAACTTGTGGTGCAATCCTTCTAAAGCTTAGTGGGTACACTGTTAAAATTTCAGCTTATGCTGTGTAGAAGACCTTTTTACCATGGGAGTGATCTGCCCAGTTCCAAAAGCAGAACAGGGGCAGGGGTTCTACTCCAATCTGTTTATAGTTCCCAGAAAGGAGGGAACCTTCAGACCAATTCTGGATCTCAACTTTTCCTGAGGTCCTAATAGTCTTCTGAGGGACTAATTGAAGCTTTAAACCCCATATTATCGCTTCCTAAGGGCAGGTAGGCCACAGCAGGGCTATGGCAAGGTGCTTATAGCGGTGTTTAACCAGTTTTAGACATTTTTCAATCCGTTTTTTTCATTTGGGGGTTTATTGCTTATTAACTTGTGGTGCAATCCTTCTAAAGCTTAGTGGGTACACTGTTAAAATTTCAGCTTATGCTGTGTAGAAGACCTTTTTACCATGGGAGTGATCTGCCCAGTTCCAAAAGCAGAACAGGGGCAGGGGTTCTACTCCAATCTGTTTATAGTTCCCAAAAAGGAGGGAACCTTCAGACCAATTCTGGATCTCAAGATCCTAAACCAATTCCTAAGAGTTCCATCTTTCAAGATGGAGACCATTTGGACTATCTTACCATTGATCCAGGAGGGTCAATATATGACCACTGTGGACTTAAAGGATGCGTATCTGCACATTCCTATCCACAAAGATCATCACCAGTTCCTCAGGTTCGCCTTTCTGGACAAGCATTATCAGTTTGTGGCTCTTCCTTTCGGGTTGGCCACGGCACCGCAAATCTTCACGAAGGTGCTAGGGTCCCTTCTGGCGGTTCTAAGGCCACGGGGCATAGCAGTGGTGCCTTATCTAGATGACATTCTAATTCAAGCGTCTTCCTTCCAACTAGCCAAGTCTCACACGGACTTAGTGTTGGTCTTTCTAAGGTCTCATGGGTGGAAAGTGAACGTAAAAAAGAGTTCTCTTTCCCCCCTCACAAGAGTTTCATTTCTAGGGACTCTGATAGTCTCGGTGGACATGAAAATATTTCTGACGGAGTTCAGGAAATCAAAGATTTTGTCCACCTGCCGAGCTCTTCATTCCATTCCTCGGCCGTCAGTGGCTTAGTGTATGGAGGTAATCGAACTAATGGTAGCGGCAATGGACATAGTTCTGTTTGCTCAATTGCATCTCAGACCACTGCAACTATGCATGCTCAATCAGTGGAATGGGGATTATGTGAATTTATTTCCTCAGATAAATCTGGATCAAGAGACCAGAGACTCTCTCCTTTGGTGGTTGTCACAGGATCATCTGTCCCAGGGAATGTGTTTCCCCAGGCCAGAATGGGTTATAGTGACGACAGGTGCCAGTCTTCTGGACTGGGGGGCAGTCTGGAATTCCCTGAAAGCTCATGGTTTGTGGACTCGGGAGGAGGCTCTCCTACCGATAAATATTCTGGAATTAAGAGCGATATTCAATGCTCTCCAGGCATGGCCTCAGCTGGCTTCGAATAACAGAACAAATTGTAGTTTGGGAGAGCTAAAAGCTAAATAAGATAGTCTGGAGACTGATATACAATTTAACAGAAATAAAATGTATTTAAAAATATAAAAACAGATTGTGGGATGTCTCCCTTGAAGAATATAAAAATAAACAATTATGAAAAAAAATTTCATAATTGTTTATTTTTATATTCTTCAAGGGAGACGTCCCACGATCTGTTTTTATATTTTTAAATACATTTTATTTCTGTTAAATTGTATATTAGTCTCCAGACTATCTTATTTAGCTTTTAGCGCTCCCAAACTAGAATTTGTTCTGTTATTTGCATTTAATTATACAGTAATCATAGGGAAGGTTACTTGTGAGGGAGCTTTAAGATGAAATACCTGGCGCTGTTCTTAATATATTTATTTCTCAGCTGGCTTCGGCCAGATTCATCAGGTTTCAGTCGGACAACATCATGACTGTGGCTTATTTCAATCATCAGGGTGGAACAAAGAGTTCCTTAGCGATGATAGAGGTCTCAAGGATAATCCAATGGGCAGAGGCTCACTCTTGCCATCTGTCAGCGATCTATATCCCAGGTGTAGAGAACTGGGAGGCAGATTTTCTAAGTCATCAGACTTTTCATCCGGGGGAGTGGGAACTCCATCCGGAGGTATTTGCTCAGCTGGTTCGGCTATGGGGCACACCATAGTTGGATCTGATGGCGTCTCGTCAGAACGCCAAACTTCCTTGTTACGGCTCCAGGTCAAGGGATCCTCAGGCTGTACTTATAGATGCTCTAGCAGTACCCTGGTCATTCAACCTGGCTTATGTGTTTCCACCTTTCCCTCACCTTCCACGTCTGATTGCCAGAATCAAACAGGAGAGAGCATCAGTGATTTTGATAGCACCTGCGTGGCCATGCAGGACTTGGTATGCAGACCTGGTAGACATGTCATCCCTTCCACCATGGTCTCTGCCATTGAGACATGACCTTCTGATTCAAGGTCCATTCAAGCATCCAAATCTAACTTCTCTGCAACTGACTGCTTGGAGATTGAACGCTTGATTCTATCAAAGTGGGGTTTCTCTGAGTCAGTTATAAATACCTTGATTCAGGCTCGAAAGCCTGTTACCAGGAAAATTTATCATAAGATATGGCGTAAATATCTTTTTTGGTGCAAATCCAAAGGCTTCTCCTGGAGTAAAACCAGGATTCCTAGGATTTTGTCTTTTCTCCAAGAGGGATTGGAGAAAGGATTATCAGCTAGTTCCCTAAAGGGACAGATATCTGCTCTGTCTATTTTGTTGCACAAACGTCTGGCAGATGTTCCAGACGTTCAGGCTTTTTGTCAGGCTTTAGTTAGAATTAAGCCTGTGTTTAAACCTATTGCTCCGCCATGGAGTCTAAATTTAGTTCTTAGAGTTCTTCAGGGGGTTCCGTTTGAACCCATGCATTCCATAGATATTAAGCTTTTATCTTGGAAAGTTTTGTTCCAAGTTGCTATCTCTTCAGCTCGAAGAGTTTCTGAACTATCTGCATTACAATGTGACTCTCCTTATCTTGTGTTCCATGCTGATAAGGTGGTTTTGCGTACCAAGCCTAGGTTCCTACCTAAGGTTGTTACTAACAGGAATATCAATCAAAAAATTGTTGTTCCTTCTCTGTGTCCTAATCCTTATTGTAAGAAGGAACGTCTTTTAAAAATTATGCTTCTGTTGAACAGATTTGTAAGGCTGTGACTTGGTCTTCGCTTCATCGGAGGCTATTTTTGGGAGAAAGGTTTTGCAAGCATTGGTGCCTTACGTTTAGGTTCCTGTCTTGTCCCTCCCTTCATCCGTGTCCTAAAGCTTTGGTATTGGTATCCCACAAGTTAGGATGAATCCGTGGACTTGGTACATCATGCAAAAGAAAACAAAATTTATGTTTACCTGATAAATTTCTTTCTTTTGCGATGTACCGAGTCCACTGCCCGCCCTGTCTATTCAAGACAGATAGTATTTTTTTTATGTAAACTTCAGTCACCTCTCCACCTTATAGTTTCTCCTTTTCTTCCTCGGCCTTCGGTCGAATGACTGGGGGGTGGAGTTAAGGGGGAGCTATATAGACAGCTCTGCTGTGGTGCTCTCTTTGCTACTTCCTGTCAGGAAGAACAATATCCCACAAGTTAGGATGAATCCGTGGACTCTGTACATCGCAAAAGAAAGAAATTTATCAGGTAAGCATAATTTTTTTTATATAGCTTACATAATATAACTAGTTAAATAAATTTGAAATATGAAATTTTATTTTTCAAAGTTTACTGGCACATTAATATTACGCATAATACAAATTAAATTATGCTTTTTTTGGTGCACTGTATCTTAAAATATCTGTTATTTTTCTATGCATATGTTTTCCTTTCATAGTCATTTGTGTTTTGAGTATTTTAATTAAAACTCAACACTTTTTAATTTGTGAAAACCAACAGTGAGATCTGTAGGGCAAAAATGTTTACAGAATTATGCTGGAATTTGAGAGAAAATTTCTTATACCCCATGGTCAGCGCATTTAAAAAAATAAAAAAAATTGTATTTTGTACTTAAAAGTATGAATCTCTATCGCCTAGATTTAGAGTTTTGCGTTAGAAGGGGTGTGTTAGCTATGCATGTTTTTTTTCCCCCGCACCTTTTAAACAACGCTGGTATTTAGAGTTCTCTGAAGGGCTGCGTTAGGCTCCAAAAAGGTAGCGTACAGGCATATTTACCGCCACTTCAACTCTCAATACCAGAGTTGCTTACGGACATGGCCAGCTTCCAAAATGTGCTCGTGCACGATTCCCCCATATTAAAGAATGGGGCAGTTTGAGCTGAAAAAAAACCTAACACCTGCAAAAAAGCAGCGTTCAGCGCCTAACGCAGCCCCATTGTTTCCAATGGGGAAACACTTCCTAAGTCTGCACCTAACACCCTAACATGTACCCCGAGTCTAAACACCCCTAACCTTACACTTATTAACCCCTAATCTGCCGCCCCCGCTATCGCTGACCCCTGCATTTTATTATTAACCCCTAATCTGCCGCCACCTACATTATACCTATGTACCCCTAATCTGCTGCCCCTAACATCACCGACCCCTATATTATATTTAATACCCCCTAATCTGCCTCCCCCCCAACGTCGCCGATACCTATCTACACTTATTAACCCCTAATCTGCCGACCGGACCTCGCCGCCACTATAATAAATGTATTAACCCCTAAACCGCCTCACTCCCACATCAAAAACCCTATAATAAGTTTTATTAACCCCTAATCTGCCCTCCCTAACATCGCCGACACCTAACTTCAAGTATTAACCCCTAATCTGCCGACCGGACCTCGCCGCTACTCTAATAAATGTATTAACCCCTAAAGCTAAGTCTAACCCTAACACTAACACCCCCTAAGTTAAATAATGAAATAAATTAACTCTTATTAAATAAATTATTCCTATTTAAAGCTAAATACTTACCTGTAAAATACACCCTAATATAGCTACAATATAACAAATAATTATATTGTAGCTATTTTAGGATTTATATTTATTTTACAGGCAACTTTGTATTTATTTTAACTAGGTACAATAGCTATTAAATAGTTAATAACTATTTCATAGCTACCTAGTTAAAATAACTACAAAATTACCTGTAAAATAAATCCTAACCTAAGTTACAATTAAACCTAACACTACACTATCAATAAATTAATTAACTAAACTATCTACAAATATCTACAATTAAATCAACTAAACTAAATTACAAAAAAAAACCACAAAATTACAAAAAATAAAAAAAGCCCCCTAAAAAAATAACAAAGCCCCCCAAAATAAAAAAAGCCCTACCCTATTCTAAAATAAAAATTTAACAGCTCTTTTACCTTACCAGCCTTTAAAAGGGCCTTTTGCGGGACATGCCCCAAAGAAAACAGCTCTTTTGTATTTAAATAAACATACAATACCCCCCCAACATTACAAACCACCACCCACATACCCCTAATCTAACCCAAACACCCCTTAAAAAACCTAACACTAAGCCCCTGAAGATCTCCTTACCTTATCCTCACCACGCCGGGTATCACGATCCGTCCAGAAGAGGGTCCGAAGTCTTCATCCTATCCGCAAGAAGAGGTCCAGAAGAGGGTCCGAAGTCTTCATCCTATCCGGCAAGAAGAGGTCCAGAAGAGGGTCCGAAGTCTTCATCCTATCCGGCAAGAAGAGGACATCCGGACCGGTAGACATGTTCATCCAGGCGTCGTCTTCTATCTTCATCCATCCGGCACGAAGCGGGACCATCTTGAAGCAGCCGACGTGGATCCAGCCTCTTCTTCCGGCGACTCCCGATGAATGAAGGTTCCTTTAAGTGACGTCATCCAAGATGGCATCCCTCGAATTCCGATTGGCTGATAGGATTCTATCAGCCAATCGGAATTAAGGTTGGAAAAATCTGATTGGCTGATTGAATCAGCCAATCAGATTCAAGTTCAATCCGATTGGCTGATCCAATCAGCCAATCAGATTGAGCTTGCATTCTATTGGCTGATCGGAACAGCCAATAGAATGCGAGCTCAATCTGATTGGCTGATAGGATTCTATGGGGTCAATTTATCAAGCTCCGTACCACTGCTCCATAACCTGCTCCGAGGCGGCATACAGAAATCAACCCGATCAAATACGATCGTGTTGATTGACACCCCCTGCTAGCGGCCGCGGATCTTCAGGGGGAGGTATTCACAAGAACTGCTGGTGCAATGATAAATGCCGACAGCATATGCTGTAGTCATTTATCGATGTGCAGCGGACATGATACACTACATTGTATCATGTCCGCTCGCACTTATATAAATTGCCCCCCTCAAAACAATTAGGAACAGTTAGAAATAGGTCACTAGAGTGTGCAGCCAATAGCTGTGAGGAATATAACAGTTTTCTGCAATTCCATTTCTACCAGGAACTGAAAAGCAAACTATTTCAGAATAAAATTACAGGAAAAGGGGACTAAATAAATAATGAAACTGCAGAGTTTATATATAGGATTTATCATTTCATATTACCTTCTCAAAGTGTTTTAATGTCCTATAAAGAATCTCACCAGCCCAAAGAGCTTTATAGAATCTGCTCTTAAAGCCCTTTCGTAATAGACTGCTATGGTGAGCTCAGAAAATAGTGGAATTTTTCATGTAGTTCTGTGCTATATTATAAATAAAAATGGTTTACTTCAGGTCTTAAAAAGTGCTACATTTGACATTGCTATTTTGGATCGAGCCTGAGCGCAACACTTCGCGCAACACTTCGCGCATCACTTGTAGTATGAACACAATGAGTTTGCTAATAGCCCCGCTATTTATTAAAAGCTTCAGCTGCATTAAAGGGACACTGAACCCAATTTTTTTCTTTTGTGATTCAGACAGAGCATGCAATTTTAAGCAACTTTCTAATTTACTCCTATTAGCAAATGTTCTTCATTCTTTTGGTATCTTTATTTGAAAAGCAAGCATGTAAGTTTAGATGCCGGTCCATTTTTGGTGAACAAACTGGGTTGTTCTTGCTTGATTCAATTCACCAATAAACAAGTGCTGTCCAGGGCGCTTCAAATAAAGATAGCAAGAGAACGAAGAAAAATTGATGATAAGAGTAAATTAGAAAGTTGCTTAAAATTGCATGCTCTATCAGAATCATTAAAGAAAAAAATTGGGTTCAGTATCCCTTTAAGATGCTTTAGTTAAAATATTTAACTAACCAATTGAAATACTTGATTGTGCTTTAATCTTTGTGCAATGTTGAGCAAAAGATAAGGCACTCTTCCATATCGATTGCACTCCTCTTGTAATAAAGCCCTATGTTTTCTGATGAAAACTCCTGTAACAGTATAAGGGGCCTATTTATCAAATGTCTTGTGGACCTGATCCGACAGTGCGGATCAGGTCCGCAAGACATTACTGAATGCGGAGAGCAATACGCTCTCCGTATTCAGCATTGCACCAGGAGCTCACAAGAGCTGCTGGTGCAACGCCGCCCCCTGCAGACTCCGCGGCCGCCAGCAGGGGGGGTGTCAATCAAACCCGATCGTACTCGATCTGGTTGATTTCTGTCGATTCCTGTCCGCCTGCTCAGAGCAGGCGGACAGGGTTATGGAGCAGCGGTCTTTAGAACGCTGCTTCATAACTGCTGTTTCTGGCGAGTCTGAAGAATCGCCAGAAATACGGGCCATCAAGCTCCCTTCGGAGCTTGATAAATGGGCCCCTATGTGTCAGATTACAAGTGGTGCGCAACATATCACTTTTGCTAGGGCGATATTTGTGCTCAACTGAGTAATACCAGCGCACGCAAATTAACCCTGGTGTTACAAATGAGGTGCAATACAAATGCAAGGTCATGAGAGCGCACTTCCATAGGCTCCAATGGAAGCCTCATTCTCATACTGTGATTCACAGTATGAGAACTAGGGCAGCGAAGGGGGTAAGTCGCACAGTGATGGGCAACAAAAGTTAAATATATATGTATATGAAAATATAAATATATATTTAAGTGTTTAGATGTGAATATACACATATAAGATTATATAAAAAGTGTTGTCAGCAACTAACAATATTACCAGTAAAGGGCTAGTAACAATGACCTGTTTTATTAGTATTGACAGGCCATTGGTGCAGGAGAAAAAGTTATAAAAATGTTCAACAAGAAAAAGACTAAAAAGCCGTTCCTGTCCAGCACTAACACCTCAAAATCTATGGATAAACTTCCTAGGTCTAATAAACCTCAACATACCCATATACATTAAATTCACTGCTAACAACTCTTAACAGCACTTCTTTACAGAAAGAGTGATTGATTTATGGAATAAACTTCCTCAAGAGGTAGTAGCAACAAACACTGTGGGGGACTTTAAAAATGCATGGGACAAGCATAAGGCTATCCTACGAACTAGATAAGTTTATACTGTTAGGTAAGGTCGGGCAGACTTGCTGGGCCTATGGCTCTTATCTGCCGTCAATATCTATGTTTCTATGTAACAAGGGGGATCATATATAAAGCAGTTAAAACAGAGTGGGATTTTGATACGAACGAAAGCTTTTCTCTACCAGGCAGCTCAGCTACTATTAATCAAAATTCAGAAGAAAGCCAGAGTATATTTAAAACGTTTACAATATATAAAACTAAAATATTGAAAGAACACAAATTAAAATGGGAGATTTCAAGTTTAAATAAATATCTAGAAGCAAAAATAATACCTAGAGGGTCTACGTGTCAGGAAAAGACCTGGTTCAAATCTGAATTAACCCATATTAGAGGATTTTCAGGAAGAAATGGGATAATTATGTGTGTTTTTAATTGGATGAGACTTATGATAGAAGAAAATGAACTGAGATTAAAACAAATACAAATTGATTTGACTGAAGCGAAAGATAAAGTTGATGAATGGAAAAGTAATGAGCAATATGACAAACTTATGGGAGTGGCTAAACTGGAAGTCATGAAAATTCATGATACAATTAAATTTAGAAAAAGGAGAAAATTTGAAAGGGACTGGGATGACTACCAACAAAATCAAGCTTATAACTATTCACTAAATCAAACAAGTAGTTCAGAATCAGGAAGTTCATTTGTTGAGGATAAAAATAAACAAAGATTTAGGCAAAGACGTGGTAGAAGAAGGGATTTTTTAGGTCAGAGACAACAAGTGATAAAAGAACCAGGAGAGGAGGTAGAAAACATAAGACAAACTACACAAGAAATCAAGAAATACCCACTCAGGAATCAATTGAAAGAGAAGCAGAAAGCTTAATAAAAAAAAAAAAAAGTAGTTAACCTCTCTGGAGCTAATCTTTCAGACTACCAAATTCAAGTGCTGGGCAAGGGATTATCTTTTGCACCAACAAACAAATGTGACAAATTTACGGTGGTCAAAGATTTAAATCTTTTTGCCTGAAAACTAATACTAAAGAAAACATTTGAAAACAAACCATATGACAATACACTTGATATAAGAGACCGCCAAACTTTATTGAGTCTGGAAGATTTGGCCTCAGAGGGGAGTACTCAATAACAAACTGTATCACATATAGGATTCAGCACTTTTAAAAAGAAATCAACCCATATGCCTTCACTATTAACAGTACCAAGAGTGTACAACTTTGAAAAACTTGTAGAAAAAGATATCCTAGAAATGTATAATAATTTAAAAACTTCCAAACATTTAACTGATAAACAACTGTCAGCTGTAAAAGATTTACAAGCTAACAAGAACATCACTATTAAGCCTTCAGATAAGGATGGGAATGTTGTCATATTAAATACAAAATATTGGACTGAGCTAGGAAATGGCTGCATAGCTGCAGAGCTCCGCTGAGCACACTAGCCAAAAACAAGCAATCAAGTCCTAAATTGTGGCCAAACTAAGGCTAAACCATGTAGGGACCCTCACTGAACCCTAAAATAGCTGGGGAACCGAAAGCAATAAGAGACTGGTAAACACCTCCAAAGCGACGGACCGCACTGAACCAGCAAGGGGTTTCCCATGGGACCCGCACCCGCCAGACTCACAAGACAGAGACGGTATTAATGGTGCACCTCGCACAGCCTCCACCATATACCCGTGAACAGGGTAAAAGCTGCGGTTTCACGGCTCTCAGAAACCGCGCCACTAGCTGAAAGGAGGCAAGATGGCGGCGGAGGTATGAGGAGCCGGAGCCCCATGCGTGCAGTGAAATCCACAACGGGCTAAGCAGAGTTCAGATCTGGTGACCGGAGGAGAGGAGAAGGGCTACATCAAGTACGGTAGGCGGCAGATTATGCCGGAGATACTGAAATTTTGAAGGGGATATATAACTATTGAGTGACCAAGGGATAGTTTGCGGCCTAAGCCAAATTGACCTCATACAGTAAACCTACGCTTCCTATATAATACACACCCTCAGATATGGGAGAATTCAATACCTAACTACAGAAATCGAACACAGGGAGCAAAAAAAAAAAAAAAAAAAAAAAAGGGCAGCAAAGGGGATCCTCTGAGTCAGATTCAGCTAAGTGTACTAAACAGATACTGAGGACACAGAAAAACGATTTAACCCCTAAACAAACCCACAAAGGCAGCTGCAGCACACATGGTAGAGGGAGCTGACAGGCAAATACCTCTCACTGAGATAGAAAACAAGCTGATCCTAATCCTCAGTAAGAAAGTTTAAGACACAAAAGAGAGAAAAGAAAAGAAGAAACAACACTTTCTCCTCTCATAATGTCCTCCAGGAGACTAGTGAAGGGAGATAAAATTTCTAAATCAACCCCTGTCAGCCCTTTTTTCAAAGCAGCATTAACCTCCAACTTATCTACAGAACTGGAGCCAGATATCAGGGAGCAAGAGAGATCAGAAATGGAACCTACAGACACTATGACAGATCCAACACCAGTCACTAAGGCAGATCTGAGAAACTTAGTTTCCAAGCAAGACATTGCCACAAACTTTGAGAAACTATGGAATAAGATGGACAGTATGCACACCGCAATGACTAATAGTCTCTCTGAGATTAAATCTGAAATTGCAGAGCTTGGGGGACGGATAGATTCCCTAGAGGAACACACTGACAACCTGACTGAAGACATCACCAACATAACTCAATCTGTAGCTACCCACCATCAAGAAATTATTGATATTCAGGAAAAAATCAATGACTTGGAAAATAGGAGTAGGAGAAACAATATAAGACTGAAGGGTGTACCTGAGACTATCCTTAATAAAGATCTCCTCTCCTATGTAGCGCAACTTTTTCACCAAGTGACGGCGGGGGACGGACCGACTTCAACATGGGGATTGAAAGGGCACATAGGGCTCTCAAACCCAAACCCAAGGAGGGACTACCCCCAAGAGACATAATTATAAAGATGGCGCTATTCCAAGATAAAGATAAGATTTTACAAGCAGCACGAAAGAACCCCACGTTCAAATTCCAGGGGAATATTATACAATTTTATCAGGACCTCAGCATACGCACCCTACAACGTAGGGGCTCCCTTAGACCGTTAACACAGCTATTAAGGAAAAACCAAATCCCATACAAATGGGGATTCCCCTTTGCACTATATATCAACAAGGAGGGCAAAACAATCACCCTCAAAGAACCCACGGATATCCCTGAAGTTTGCCAAATTCTGGGACTAGACACACCGATGACACTACCTGCCCCCCCTCCTTCCAAGTCACCGAAACCAACAGCCCAATGTGCTACACCACAGTGGACCAAATCGAATAGAAAAAAACAGAAGACTCAGAAGTCACCAGATTGAACCGGAAGATCACGTACAGATTGGAAGACTGGACTATGAGTCGCTAAACTACAGCTATATCCCTGCAACACTGCATAGCTGAATTATTTAAAGTGTACATGTATAGACTGATTCTATTGCCTAGAGGACCAGAATTTGAAAATCGTTTGGCATGGTGTTGCCGCGGCGACATCTCTGTAGCTGTTTGCACCATTTATTTGTTTGTTAGTTTGTTTGTTTTTTCTCGCTCTTCTCTTTGCTGAACTCCTTTTCTCTCTTTGTCTTCTTTTCATTTCTATTCTTTTCCTGAAGAGGAGAAAATAATGACTGTTTTGTGGTTTTATTGTTACTTATTGTTTTTTGTATTTAAGGATGCCGAGAATAGTAGACTCTCATTAATACAGGCACATAAGCCTTCAGACAAGAAAACTTTGCTAGATCATGCCAGGCCTACGGTGAGTCACACACCCACGAGAAACACTCTGAACCAAGGTAAGCGAGACCCCCACACCCGCACCACACATGACAGGTGAACTAACCATTATCTCCCACAACGTGAGGGGCTTAAATACAGATACCAAAAGAAGAGTAGCCTTCAAACAATATTCTACACTTAAAGCAAAGATAGTGTTCATGCAGGAGACTCACTTTGTCACACCACAGTTGCCTTATTACTGGACTAAAGCTTTCCCTACACACTTCCATGCGACTATATACACAAAAAAAAGGGGGGTCTCAATACTAATTCACTCCTCGATTAATTATGTCCATGAATCCAGGATAGCCGATGTAGAAGGGAGATACTTAATTCTAAAAGGTCAGATAGACAACATAGACACTATTTTGTGCAATGTGTATGCCCCCAACGAACAACAACACCTATTTTTTGAAAATCTATCGTTACTTCTGACGCAATGGTCACAGACCAGAGTAATCCTAGCAGGTGACTTTAATATTTCCATGACACCACAGAGCACCCAGAAAGCTACCCTAATGACAAATAAACAACAGAGACGCAATAGTATAATTAAAAGCATATCTTCATCACTTAGCACACACTCCCTGATCGACACATGGGCCACGTTAAATGGGACCTCAAACGACCCCACCTTCTACTCAGCGGCGCATAATATATACTCAAGGCTTGATTATATATACACGAGCCAAATACTGCAACCCACACTGATTACCACCTCTATCATCCCATGTGTGTGGTCAGACCACTCTCTGGTGGTGCTCAAGCTGACGGGAACATCCGACCCAAACAGACTGAAATCGTGGACTTATGACTCCACACTACATAAAAACCCACAAATATATACCTCGACTTTACAAAATCTCACAAACTACTGGGATGTCAACACAGACACCACGGACAATCCACTTTATGTATGGGCGGCCCACAAATCAGTAATTAGAGGCCTACTTATTCAGGGGAAAACTTTGCATAACAAACAAACACAGAGAGAAATGCGACAGGCACACGATGAAATAGCACATTTGGAGAGACAGCACAGGATAACAGGTAGCCCCTCCACGCTGAAAGCACTACAGAACAAGAGAGACTCGTTGGCCAAAACCTTAAATTTGCAAGCCAACAGAGCTATAATGAGATTGAAATCCCAATACTTTATTTACGCAAATAAGCCGGATAAATTCCTGGCACATAAGATTAGAGAAAAATTTAAATCAGCCAATATCCCGCTTATAGGGAAAAAAGATGGCACTATTACCTCCCACCCCCAGGAAATAGCAGATGCTTTTGGGGAATTTTACACAGACTTATATGACGGTAAAAAAGTGACACACAGTTCAGAGGTGAGGAGACTGAGGGGGGAGTTTTTGGATACATCCCCATTAGAGAAACTGACAGAAGAAGACCAAAAAATATTGAATGACCCTATAACAAAACTAGAAATAATTCTTGCAATCAAAGGACTAAAACCAGGAAAAGCAGCTGGGCCTGACGGTTTCCCTGGGGAATATTATAAATTATTTAAGAACACTCTGGTCCCGCACTTAACTCAATTTTGCAACTATATTATGGACGGACACCCGATACCCCCCGAATTACTACAGGCAAAAATTATAGTAATACCCAAACCAGGCAAAGACCCCAAAAAATGCGCCAGCTGCCGCCCCATTTCATTGATCAACCAAGATCTGAAGATCTTCACTAAAATTTTGGCCAACAGGTTAGCACAGATTCTACCCAGGCTGATCCATCGAGATCAGGTGGGCTTCATAAAAGATAGGGAGGCCCCCGACAATATTAGATGCCTAATTAGCATCATACAACATCTGAGTGACACAAGGACGCCTTCTCTGCTCCTCTCGCTGGATGCGGAGAAGGCGTTCGATAGAGTGGATTGGGAATTCATGATGGCGACCTTGTCACACATGAATTTTACGGGCCCCTTTGTGGATGCCATAAAAGCCATTTACACCAGCCCGTCGGCTCGGGTGTCCACCAACGGATATAAATCCAACCTAATTCCAATATTAAACGGAACAAGGCAAGGCTGCCCGCTATCGCCCCTATTGTTTGCGATATGCATAGAACCGCTAGCAGCCCAGATAAGAGCCCACCCAGACATCACAGGAGTCAAGATAGGTAAACTCGAATACAAGCTGAATCTCTTTGCGGATGATGTCCTACTCACTTTGACAAAACCTATGCTGTCTCTCCCCAACTTGTATGAGGTGCTTAACACATTCTCAGTGATTTCGGGATATAGAATAAACCTAGACAAGTGTGAGTTGTTACCGATAGAGATCCCCCCACACACAAAGAAATTATTAGAGATCAACTTTGACCTCAAAGAGACGAAACACTCCTTAAAATATCTAGGTATACACTTGACATCTCAAATCCAACAGCTATATAAAATTAACTATCTCCCGTTATATAAATCAATAAGACAAGACCTTCAAAACTGGAGACGACACCACTTTTCCTGGATGGGGAGGATGTCAGCGGTGAAAATGACCATTTTGCCACGACTACTGTATTTATTCAGAGCTCTCCCCATACGAGTTATATATTCAGATATAGACAAAATCCAATCGGAAATTTTGACATTTATTCGGGGGAAAAAATCGGCCAGAATAGCAGGGAAAATCATGACTAAACACAAAAACTTGGGCGGACTGGGGGTACCAAATTTGATAGATTACTACAAGGCGGCGAGGCTAGCCCAGGATGCACTAATACTTAGATCCAAACAAGAAGCGATGTGGGTTCAGTTGGAGTCAGACATGGGAAAGTGGGACAAACCAGACGCCGTTCTCTGGGAACACTACAGCATCATACGAAAGACAAACCCCTGTTACTCTAAGGCAAGCGAAAACACTCACCACCTGTGGTCAGAACTATCTCATAAGCAGGGTTTATGCCCAGTAGGGTCATTAACACAACCCATTAGATATTTACTTCAGGAGGATTCACGAAAGGAAATTAATAAATGGGAAAATAAAGGGCTATACCGAGTAGCGGACTTATTGGTACAGAGCAAAATAATGACATATACCCAACTTAGGGAAAGGGTGGCCCCCTTAGAATTACATTGGTACCTATACCTCCAAATCTCATCCTCACTACAAACTTTTCTCAAACTGGCAAAACCGAACAACAGAACAGTACTGGAAGGGCTATGTGACTCACAAACTAGACCAAAACAAGCTATCTCCAGACTATATCTTGACATACAAAAACTGACACACAAAACCAAAACCTCTTTAATACACAATTGGGAAATTGACTTGGAGGTGACCTTGGACTTAGACACCTGGAATGAAATATTTGCTATAGCCACCAGGGGACTACTTAGTGCAGATCTAAGGGAAAACACCATGAAGACAATTTTTAGATGGTACTTAACGCCCCTTAGAACTTCACACATGTCAAAGACTAGCTCCAGATTGTGTTATAGGGGATGTGGAGCAGTGGGGACATACCGACACATGATGTGGGACTGCCCAGGGGTTAGAGACATATGGCACTCACTTTCACGTATGATTAGTTACCTTCTGGACGAGCAGGTCCACCTTGAAGCAGCACAGGCACTACTACACCAAAAAGTTCAAAGATTTAACAAACCAATAAACACCTTCATTAGGATACTTTGCACGGTAGTGCGAATAAACATAGCAAGATACTGGAAAATAGGCACACCAACATGGCAGGAAGTTAAAAATAAAATTCAGCACATCTATAGTATGTACGAATCCGCATCGTGGACCTTAGGTACTAAAGAAACAAATGATGAGGTTTGGTTCTACTGGAATCTTAGAAATGGCACTAACTACCCCAATTAACAATATTTTTAGGTATAATAATGTTATTAACAAAAAAAATAAAAATCCTTATGTATGAGTTATACAAATGTTTTGTCTGAGATGTACTAGTGGATGAGATATCCTTATGCCAAATGTATTGAGACTGTTTCCTATGCAGCAGAAGGATGGTAAAGAGAAAGACTCTCAGAATTGTGATGGGCTCAAGATAATGCAATACCATTGGTTATATAAGAGCTCTCGCAGATTGCTGTACACTGCCTTTTAAAATTTGTAATGCTCAATCTTTTGTATTTTTTTTTCATTCTACTGTACATCCGGATTTTTGTTCTTGCTTCTAATAAAAATAATTTAAACATAAATACAAAATATTATCTACAAGAATGTACAACACAATTAAATGATAAAGTGCATTACAGAATCATATTCTCAACAATTAGATAGTATCCTGGGATGATAACAAGTACCAAAATATCACAAACAAGGAAAATGAAATAAATGTGATATGATAAGAAAAACCCAAGAAAATGTGTTATATATATGGTGCCATTAATATATGTAAAACCGTGATCCTTGATAAAGCTTATTGCGAAACGTACGTTGGATTTATTGTTCTCTGGCGCCTTCCATAATACCTGCACACCAATAAGAAGAGCAACAGCTACTGGACTTTCTGGGGGAGGTTGTGTGGTTCAGTTTCTACACTCCTTACCGCGGTTTCTAGTAACCTGTTAAGCTCATATTGAGCAATTACTACATTGTATTGCCTAAAACTTATTACATGAGGTGATGTAAGCAGGTCTGGTGACGCTATTTTATATATTTTATATATTGTATTTTAATAAATTCATTAATCTGAACAACCGGTACAAGAATCTGTTTACCCAACAGTATAAAAGTGGGTGTGCGCTTTTACCTGAGCTTGGTTATAGCTCCACCGCATGTGAGTAACCATTCGCACAGACACAAGTTTTGTATTGCAACAAAGTTACAGAATTACGCTATGTGGCATATTTCTTCTTCTTTTTGATGAGGATCAAAAGAGACCACACAGAAGACTGAAGAGTGCCAGGAAGATTATACATATCCTTATACGAACTTTACCTATATTTATTAATTTTCACGGTTTTACATATATTAATGGCACCATATATATAACACATTTTCTTGGGTTTTTCTTATCATATCACATTTATTTCAGATAGTATCCTGGGGAAAGCGTTAAAAGAGGGTATAATTAATAAACGGGAATTTGATTATTTAAAGGTAAAGTTCCCAATAATTCCCACTTTCTATACAATCCCAAAATTACATAAGGGTAAAATACCTCCGCCTGGAAGGCCTATAATATCTGGGATTGGTTCCCTAACTGAAAAAAAATCTGAATATGTTGATTACAATCTCAGGCCCTTCCTTGAAATTCTACCCTCTTTTGTAAAAGATTCATTATATGTTTTGAAAAAACTTGAAGGCCTCTCTATTCTTGAAAACACTTTACTAGTGGCAATTGATGTGGAAGGATTATATTCTTCGATTCCACATGATAGAGGAGTGGAAATTTGTAGATATTTTCTTGAGCAGAGAGGTCACAAATATAATGAACATACACAATTTGTGGTCTCCTTTCTGAATTTCTTACTGAGACATAATTATTTTACATTTAACCAGAAGATCTATGAACAAATCCTAGGTACGGACATGGGCACTTTCTGTGCACCAACTTATACATGTCTGTACCTAGGCCTCTGGGAAAAGGAAGTAATTTGGGATGGCAAGTATAAAGATCATATAGGACTATGGATACGTTTCATAGATGACGTGTTTCTGCTCTGGAAAGGGACAGAATATAAATTAAGAGTCTTTATGAAGTCTTTAAATATTAACAACTATAATCTAAAATGTACCTTTACTTGCAGCAAAAATTAAATAGTTTTTTGGATTTAATTATAAGAAATGAAAATCAGTCTATTATTACTGCCACCCATAGAAAACAAAAAGCAGGGAACACCCTGCTACATGCTGATAGTAACCACCCTGTGCATTTACTTCACAACATACCACATGGTCAATATCTTAGACATAGACGTAATTGTACGAAATTAGAAACCTTCAAAATGGAGGTGAGGGATCTAAAACAAAGATTCAAAGAATGTGGCTATTCACAAGATTGCCTGAAAAGGGCGTACAGTAAAATAAGATACTTGGATAGACAGGAAATCTTATATAAACCTAAAAAAAATGGGACAGATGATACAGTAAGGTTTATAAGTACTTATAATGATTCCTGGGCAAAAATAAGATCCATTCTTGTTAGACATTGGCATGTCCTAACCTTGGATTCCTCATCCTCAATAGCTAAATGTGTTGGTAATGCACCACAAATGACAGCTCGAAAAGCACCAAATCTAAAAGACAAACTAGTCAAAAGCCACTTTGTTTTGAATAAAGATAGTAATTGGCTATCTCAATATAAAATATCTAATGGTAATTTTCGATGTACAAAATGCTCAGTTTGCAGAAATATGATAACGGGAAACAAATTTATTAATAAATTTGGTAAACAATGGCACACTCAGGGACATATAAATTGTCTTAGTGAAGGAGTAGTGTATTTAGTCTACTGTAGCTGCCCTTGTTATTATGTAGGAAAAACCTACAAAGAGTTAAAGGAAAGAATTAAAGAACATAAAAGAGATATTAAAAATAAATTATTAGATATTAGTAGTGTAGCAAGACACTTATTTCTTAAACATAATAGTAACAAAGATGAACTTAAATTTAGGGGTCTTTAGAAAATTGATCTTCAAGAAAGAGGAGGAAATTTAGACAAATTGTTATTGCAAAATGAATGCAAATGGATTTATAATTTGAAAACACTTGCACCACTAGGAATGAATGAAGAGATAAACTATGCATGTTTTCTGGGTGAATGAACTATCTGAGTGTACAAAAATTTAAAATCCTTTCTGAATATAATCAAATATGGTGGAGATGAAGGGGAGTAACGCATATCAAGGTCCCAATTCTAAGTGGTTCTTTATAGTAATAACAGTATATGTCAATAAATTGACAAGTATTAATTAATTATTATTAAATTTTAACAAAATAGGTTTTCAAAAAACGCGTGTGGCTGGCAATTTGTGTTTGCTGGAGGAACCCAGGCAGATGCTATTAGCAGTGGAAGCTTGCTGAGGAAAGGTCAGGTGGCGTACTTTACCAAATCCCTAATGAATAATTGAACTGAGGAGGCGAATACCTGAGGAGACAAACACCCTGGAACTTACACGAGTTGTTTGTAGATATCAACGGGAACAAACAGATGTACCCAGGAGGTGTTGAACCTCGATTGTGGGACTCCTTCAAGAAATCACAAGTACTTACTGTTCAAGAGTGTCTAATTGTGGGATTGTCATTAACAATACAGCTATGACTACCAGTGCACAGGATTTTCTGCAGTTGCTCAAGTAAAGGGTAGTAGCTGTTTCGCATAATTTATCTTGACATACTCAGACTATCCACTCTGTACCCATACGTGGGTAAATGTATATTTAATTATTGAATTGAACTTCTTCATTGTAGTGCTGGAAATCGTGGAATTTTTCTGTGAATTTCAACAGGAACGTTTTGCTTTATTATTTTAATTATTGGTTTGAGAGCTCTCTAATAATAATAACTTTGAATTAATTTGGGGATTCATAGTGCACTATGATGAGGAGTTGCAATACTTGTGATATTTTATGCCTTGTGGTCTCTCCAATAAATGCTTTATATATGCTCCCCCTTGTTAGCAGTGAATTTAATGTATCAACATTGGCTTTCTTTTCTTATGGGTATGTTGAGGTTTATTAGACCTAGGAAATGTATCCATAGTTTTTGAGGTATTAGTTAGTGCTGGACAGGAACTAATTTTTAGTCTTTTTCTTGTTATACACATATAAGAATATACATATCTATTTATGTGTATAGATGTGAATATACACATATAAGAATATACATATATATATTTATGTGTTTAGATGTAAATACACACATATAAGAATATACATATATATTTATGCGTTTAGATATAAATATACACATATAAGAATATACATACAGGGAGTGCAGAATTATTAGGCAAATGAGTATTTTGACCACATCATCCTCTTTATGCATGTTGTCTTACTCCAAGCTGTATAGGCTCGAAAGCCTACTACCAATTAAGCATATTAGGTGATGTGCATCTCTGTAATGAGAAGGGGTGTGGTCTAATGACATTAACACCCTATATCAGGTGTGCATAATTATTAGGCAACTTCCTTTCCTTTGGCAAAATGGGTCAAAAGAAGGACTTGACAGGCTCAGAAAAGTCAAAAATAGTAAGATATCTTGCAGAGGGATGCAGCACTCTTAAAATTGCAAAGCTTCTGAAGCGTGATCATTGAACAATCAATCGTTTCATTCAAAATAGTCAACAGGGTCGCAAGAAGCGTGTGGAAAAACCAAGGCGCAAAATAACTGCCCATGAACTGAGAAAAGTCAAGCGTGCAGCTGCCAAGATGCCACTTGCCACCAGTTTGGCCATATTTCAGAGCTGCAACATCACTGGAGTGCCCAAAAGCACAAGGTGTGCAATACTCAGAGACATGGCCAAGGTAAGAAAGGCTGAAAGACGACCACCACTGAACAAGACACACAAGCTAAAACGTCAAGACTGGGCCAAGAAATATCGCAAGACTGATTTTTCTAAGGTTTTATGGACTGGTGAAATGAGAGTGAGTCTTGATGGGCCAGATGGATGGGCCCGTGGCTGGATTGGTAAAGGGCAGAGAGCTCCAGTCCGACTCAGACGCCAGCAAGGGGGAGGTGGAGTACTGGTTTGGGCTGGTATCATCAAAGATGAGCTTGTGGGGCCTTTTTGGGTTGAGGATGGAGTCAAGCTCAATTCCCAGTCCTACTGCCAGTTTCTGGAAGACACCTTCTTCAAGCAGTGGTACAGGAAGAAGTCTGCATCCTTCAAGAAAAACATGATTTTCATGCAGGACAATGCTCCATCACACGCGTCCAAGTACTCCACAGCGTGGCTGGCAAGAAAGGGTATAAAAGAAGAAAATCTAATTACATGGCCTCCTTGTTCACCTGATCTGAACCCCATTGAGAACCTGTGGTCCATCATCAAATGTGAGATTTACAAGGAGGGAAAACAGTACACCTCTCTGAACAGTGTCTGGGAGGCTGTGGTTGCTGCTGCACACAATGTTGATGGTGAACAGATCAAAACACTGACAGAATCCATGGATGGCAGGCTTTTGAGTGTCCTTGCAAAGAAAGGTGGCTATATTGGTCACTGATTTGTTTTTGTTTTGTTTTTGAATGTCAGAAATGTATATTTGTGAATGTTGAGATGTTATATTGGTTTCACTGGTAAAAATAAATAATTGAAATGGGTATATATTTGTTTTTTGTTAAGTTGCCTAATAATTATGCACAGTAATAGTCACCTGCACACACAGATATCCCCCTAAAATAGCCATAACTAAAAACAAACTAAAAACTACTTCCAAAACTATTCAGCTTTGATATTAATGAGTTTTTTTGGGTTCATTGAGAACATGGTTGTTGTTCAATAATAAAATTAATACTCAAAAATACAACTTGCCTAATATTTCTGCACTCCCTGTATATATTTATGTCGGCGGGATCAGACTGATATACTACAGGAAAGTTCCAAAGCATTCCAATGTTGCAAAAAGGTAATCCCATATAACCTTATCGAAGACTTTTTCTGCATCAAGAGCCAATATGCAAGATGCAGGTTGCTTTAGCAACTGAGGGTCATTTTGGTGCTTCCAAAAATAGGATAAAATAAGTTGTACCTTTCTAATGTTTGTGACTGAGGACCTACCCTGTATAAATTCCTGTTTGATCCATGTGTATTAGAGTTGATAGTACCGCTCTGATTCTATTAGCTATTATTTTTATTAGTAATTTATAGTCTGTATTAAGTAGGGAAATTGGACGATATGACTTTGGCCTCAATGGGTCCCTCCCTGATTTGTGTATAATACTTATATGGGCTTCTGTAAACTTTTGGTTAGGTAGTGTTTGCCCTGTCAAGATGTTATTAAATACCATCTGTGTTATGGTTAAATAAATACTGTTACCCTTAGCAATAAAAACTTTAGAGTAAATAATACATATAATTTATAGAATAAATTAAAATAAATATTTATTAATCCAGTCTCCTAAAACTACTTTAAAACCTTTCTAAACAATGTTTTGTACTTAAAAACATGAATTCATATTATAATTCTACAGGTACGTCTTCCTTCAAAGTAACATACAGGCAGTCTGTTTTACTATGAATCAAGCTTATAGTCAAAGGCTTCTATCACAATCTAGTTATTAGTATCAACACTACTGCTATGAGTGTGGTACATACGATCCAGGAAGACCACTCACACTCATAAAAGGAGTGTTGATAATCATAGACTGGATTAATAATACATTTTTCCTATTTTTCCTAGGTTATCATCTGTGTTATGCCAAGGTCTTCAGGGGGAAGTTAAATATTAAGGGTAGAATGTTTTTTTTTTGTTCCACTGGTCACCATGACATAACGATTTGATGTTGTTGCTGGCTAGAAACAGAATTCATGGATAAGATTGCTTGTGTTAAATGGGTCACCTTTTAATGGGATTAATTTAAACTCAACTGGAGCCTTTTTATAAGTATATTGGATTTGTATAGTTTGAACTCGATGGACTTCCATCTTTTATTCAACCTCATTTACTATGTTACTATGTTGTATAAACTGCTGATTACCTCACAAAAGCTATGTATCTGTTAATATTGGCTGCTACTATCTTTCTGTTTATGTAATTACCAAATTATTTCTTAATAAAACTTTTAATTATACATTAGTGTGAGAGTGTGATTAAGGTAACATATCCTACCACTCTTAAAATGGAAACTACAGACATTTTGTTTTTGTCCCAATATATCAGTCATATCATTGTAGTTCTAGTTATAATCTATAATGGATTTTCTTTGGTTTTCATATGAGGTTAAGGTAAACAAGATATTAATTTGCATAAATTAAAAGAGAGAAGTGCTCAACCTGAGAATGAGTAATAGCATAATAGCTTGTTCTATGGCTAGTTACCACCCAAAAAGCAGTCTCTTTTTGCTCAACATGTGCCTTTCACAGAGAAGAACTTTCCTGAAGCATATCAGTCTGATCCTGACTTCACAGTACAGTCCAGCCCCGAAATACCAGGCAATCCCTCTCTGAACAAGGGAAACGGCAAAACCCCAGACGTATGTTTCGGCCTATTGTGGGCCTCTTCAGTGAGGTGCAGCCATAACCCTCTAGGCACACTGAGCAACGGGTCCACGTCTGGATTCCCGCATCACACTTAGGGAGACTTCCCAAAGTGTCATAATTTGCATAAATAAAAAAAGAGAGAAGCGCTCAATCTGAGAATGAACAATAGCATAATAGCTTGTTCTATGGCTAGTTACCACCCAAGAAGCAGCCTCTTTTTGCTCAACATGTTCCTTTCACAGAGAAGAACTTTCCTGAAGCATATCAGTCTGATCCTGACTTCACAGTACAGTCCAGCCCAGAGGCAATCCTTCTCTGAACAAGAGAAACAGCAAAACCCCAGACGTACGTTTTCGGCCTAGTCGTGCCTGGTATTTCGGGGCTGGACTGACCATGTCGGCGAGATCAGACTGATATACTACAGGAAAGTTTTCCTCTGTGAAAAGCACAATTGGGCAGAAAGAAGCTACTTCCAGGTGGTAACCGGGCCATAGAACAAGCTATTGATGCTGCTGTTCGTTCCTGGCAGACTGCTTCTCTTTCTGTTTTGCATATGTAAACAAGCTATTAAGAAACAAACAGGTGGGAGTAGGAAGTATATTTAAATAGTATGAAAGTAGTATACATTTCTAAAATGTCTTCACAAACTGTTTTGGTGGATTAATATAATTATTGATCATGCTAATTTATTTTAGCAAATTACATTTAATATATATAATATATAATATATTAAAAAAAAATTAAATGATGATGGGTTAAAACATTTGTTGAGTCTTTTTTGTAGACATTGGAGATAGGTATAAGTTCATAGTTGCTCACAAATGAGAGAGACAATGAACAAAAAGTCTGGTACTGAAAAATTCCTTGTACATTCTACTCAGAGACTACATTTTAAAATCTTCATATAAACTGAGATATTTTGTACTAAAATCTGAGATGACCTAAAATGATCCGTTAGTACGAACAAAAAAGTACAGTACAAAGTCCATTATACAATGATTTTATGACATATTTTGCACTGTGAGCTGTTTTCTTTCTTAAGAGGTCTGTCATAGGATGTGATACATACATACAGGATAATGTTCAATAAAATAAAGTGCATTGAATGTATGTTGCAAAAATCAGGATCATATTTCACATACAAATTAGTATAAACAGTAAATTATCCAAAAAGGTGTTAAAACACAATGTTAAATGCAACTTTATATTTTACCATTCAAATCATCCTTATATCATATTCAATGGAAATGGTAAAACTGATACAGGGTGATTTATAAAAATCATAAACAATTGTTTAAATCATAACCAAATTCTAAATTTTAAGGGTTCATTATATTTCTATTTTGAAATGAGTCCCGCCTCATTGGCAAGTAGGGGAGTCAATGGGACATGTATTATGTTTCCATGCATTTTTTTATCACCTAAAGATCTCAATGTTTCATCTGATCAAATGTACACTGGCAAGTTTGTTTAAAAATTCTGCATTACACTTTTTTAAGTGAAGGAAGAATACTTGTTTTTAAAACTAGAAATTTGCACTGAAAACAGCATAATTTTATTTGAATGTGTTTTAAAAAAACTGGTGCTATTAGTGCGGGTGCTCCCTGATACTCTCACTCCTCCCTGAGAGAATCTCCATTACATTCTATGGAGGTGACTTTTAGAGACTTCCTGATTTAGATTATTTTCTTAGATCCTAAAATGAGGTTCGTCCATGCAAGAGTTGGTGTGTTTTTATTGCCATGTTTTTAGATCATTTGGCCTCTATAGGTAGATTTATCAAGTGGTGGATGCTGCAATCTAACCCCGAAGTTTCAGGTCCGCCTGAAACTTAAGTTAAGAAGCAGCAGTCAGAAGACCGCTGCCCCATAACTCATTCGCCACCTCTGAGGCAGCGGACAGCTATCATCCCGATGAGATACAATCGGGATGATTGACACCGCCTGCTAATGTGCGAATGTGCAGGGGGCGGCATTGCACAAGAATTTTACCAGAAATGCTTGTGCAATGATAAATGCTGACAGCTTATCCTGTCTACAGCGGATCATTTTCCCCCGACATTTGATAAATCTACCCCCTAGTATAGTATCTTACTTTTTCTCTTTGGTTATTTTGTACCACATTGTCAAGATATATCCTAATGCATTCTAAATACTGCACTCAACTTCTTTGTATTACATTTTTGACAGCATGCTATGATCCCCTAATGTCAAGGTCAACAAGTGGGATAAAGAAGGATGAGGTTAATACAACATGATCTTGACATTTTAACCCCTTAATGACCTGCACCATACCCTGTACGACGCTGGCCGTTATACCCTTAAGGTCGCTGCAGTCCTGGGCTTCTCTCTGCCGCGATCTCGCTCAAAATAGCGAGATTGCGCTATTTCTGCATGCCCCACAAGTGGGGCACTGCAGAAATAGATTTGCAGAGAGGGCCACTCTGCATCGCACAGCGGTGGTACCGATTGTTGGTGGGTGGGAGTGCAATGAGGGAGGCGTGTGGGCGGCCCATCACTGGAAGATGGCGGGAGTGGGCGGGACCGCTAAGCCTCACTACAGGGCAGCCCAAAATAAAAATAAAAACTGTATCATTGAGGGTGAAGGAGGGAGGAGGGAGTAGGAGCAATGAGGGGGATCCCATGGGGGATCCGTTAACAGAAAGAGATCTGGGAAAGGAAGGGGGTAGTGTATTGAGGGGGGGGCAGCTACACTACAGAAAAAAATGGACTTTTTTTTTTTAAATTGCCAATTTTGCAGAAAATTGGGTACTGGCAGACAGCTGCCAGTACCTAAGATGGTGGCAAATAGGTAGAGGGGGGAGGGTTAGAGAGCTGTTTTGAGGGGATCAGGGAGGTTGGGGGGTTAGGGAAGAACCTATACTGCAGCAAATATATTTAAAAATAAATATATTTAAAAAAGCAGCATTTAGCGGCCTTATAATTACTATAAAATAAATTTCAAAGCATATATGTCTGCTATTTATGAACAAAGGCGATCCCAGAGAAGCATTTACAACCATTTGTGCCCTAATTGCACAAGCTGTTTGTAAATAATTTTAGTGAGAAGCATACAAAGAGAGAAGCGCTCTACCAGGAACGAACAACGGCTCAGTGGCTTGTTCTATGGCGATTTACCACCCGGAAGCAGCCTCTTTTAGACCAGTGTGCTTTTCACAGAAGAAAACTTTCCTGAAGTATATCAGTCTGATCCCGCCAAGTAAGGTCAGTCCAGCCCCGAAATACCAGGCAATTCTCCTCTGAACAAGGAACATGACAACCCCAGACGATCGTTTCGGCCTCCTATGGGCCTCGTCAGTGAGGTGCAGCCACATTCCTCTAAGCACACTGGGCAAGGAGTCCACGTCTGGTTTCCCCCATCACCCATAGGGAGACTTCCCCAGGGTCATAATAATTTGCATACAAAGAGAGAAGCGCTCTACCAGGAACGAACAACAGCTCAGTGGCTTGTTCTATGGCGATTTACCACCCGGAAGCAGCCTCTTTTAGACCAGTGTGCTTTTCACAAAAGAAAACTTTCCTGAAGTATATCAGTCTGATCCTGCCAAGTAAGGTCAGTCCAGCCCCGAAATACCAGGCAATTCTCCTCTGAACAAGGAACATGACAACCCCAGACGATCGTTTCGGCCTCCTATGGGCCTCGTCAGTGAGGTGCAGCCACATTCCTCTAAGCACACTGGGCAAGGAGTCCACGTCTGGTTTCCCCCATCACCCATAGGGAGACTTCCCCAGGGTCATAATAATTTGCATACAAAGAGAGAAGCTCTCTACCAGGAACGAACAACAGCTCAGTGGCTTGTTCTATGGCGATTTACCACCCGGAGGCAGCCTCTTTTAGACCAGTGTGCTTTTCACAGAAGAAAACTTTCCTGAAGTATATCAGTCTGATCCCACCAAGTAAGGTCAGTCCATCCCCGAAATACCAGGCAATTCTCCTCTGAACAAGGAACATGACAACCCCAGACGATCGTTTCGGCCTCCTATGGGCCTCGTCAGTGAGGTGCAGCCACATTCCTCTAAGCACACTGGGCAAGGAGTCCACGTCTGGTTTCCCCCATCACCCATAGGGAGACTTCCCCAGGGTCATAATAATTTGCATACAAAGAGAGAAGCGCTCTACCAGGAACGAACAACAGCTCAGTGGCTTGTTCTATGGCGATTTACCACCCGGAAGCAGCCTCTTTTAGACCAGTGTGCTTTTCACAGAAGAAAACTTTCCTGAAGTATATCAGTCTGATCCCGCCAAGTAAGGTCAGTCGAGCCCCGAAATACCAGGCAATTCTCCTCTGAACAAGGAACATGACAACCCCAGACGATCGTTTCGGCCTCCTATGGGCCTCGTCAGTGAGGTGCAGCCACATTCCTCTAAGCACACTGGGCAAGGAGTCCACGTCTGGTTTCCCCCATCACCCATAGGGAGACTTCCCCAGGGTCATAATAATTTGCATACAAAGAGAGAAGCGCTCTACCAGGAACGAACAACAGCTCAGTGGCTTGTTCTATGGCGATTTACCACCCGGAAGCAGCCTCTTTTAGACCAGTGTGCTTTTCACAAAAGAAAACTTTCCTGAAGTATATCAGTCTGATCCTGCCAAGTAAGGTCAGTCCAGCCCCGAAATACCAGGCAATTCTCCTCTGAACAAGGAACATGACAACCCCAGACGATCGTTTCGGACTCCTATGGGCCTCGTCAGTGAGGTGCAGCCACATTCCTCTAAGCACACTGGGCAAGGAGTCCACGTCTGGTTTCCCCCCATCACCCATAGGGAGACTTCCCCAGGGTCATAATAATTTGCATACAAAGAGAGAAGCTCTCTACCAGGAACGAACAACAGCTCAGTGGCTTGTTCTATGGCGATTTACCACCCGGAGGCAGCCTCTTTTAGACCAGTGTGCTTTTCACAGAAGAAAACTTTCCTGAAGTATATCAGTCTGATCCCACCAAGTAAGGTCAGTCCAGCCCTGAAATACCAGGCAATTCTCCTCTGAACAAGGAACATGACAACCCCAGATGATCGTTTCGGCCTCCTATGGGCCTCGTCAGTGAGGTGCAGCCACATTCCTCTAAGCACACTGGGCAAGGAGTCCACGTCTGGTTTCCCCCATCGTTCCTGGTAGAGCGCTTCTCTCTTTGTATGCAAATTATTATGACCCTGGGGAAGTCTCCCTATGGGTGATGGGGGAAACCAGACGTGGACTCCTTGCCCAGTGTGCTTAGAGGAATGTGGCTGCACCTCACTGACGAGGCCCATAGGAGGCCGAAACGATCGTCTGGGGTTGTCATGTTCCTTGTTCAGAGGAGAATTGCCTGGTATTTCGGGGATGGACTGACCTTACTTGGCGGGATCAGACTGATATACTTCAGGAAAGTTTTCTTCTGTGAAAAGCACACTGGTCTAAAAGAGGCTGCCTCCGGGTGGTAAATCGCCATAGAACAAGCCACTGAGCTGTTGTTCGTTCCTGGTAGAGCGCTTCTCTCTTTGTATGCAAATTATTATGACCCTGGGGAAGTCTCCCTATGGGTGATGGGGGAAACCAGACGTGGACTCCTTGCCCAGTGTGCTTAGAGGAATGTGGCTGCACCTCACTGACGAGGCCCATAGGAGGCCGAAACGATTGTCTGGGGTTGTCATGTTCCTTGTTCAGAGGAGAATTGCCTGGTATTTTGGGGCTGGACTGACCTTACTTGGCGGGATCAGACTGATATACTTTAGGAAAGTTTTCTTCTGTGAAAAGCACACTGGTCTAAAAGAGGCTGCCTCCGGGTGGTAAATCGCCATAGAACAAGCCACTGAGCTGTTGTTCGTTCCTGGTAGAGCGCTTCTCTCTTTGTATGCAAATTTTAGTGAGAAACCTAAAATTGTGAAAAAGTTAACTTTTTTTTTTATCGCATTTGGCGGTGAAATGGTGGCATGAAATATAACAAAATAGGCCTAGATCAATACTTTGGGTTGTCTGCTAAAAAAATATATATAGTTTTGATAGTTAAATATAAAAAGGCTATATTTCTGTTTAAATGTAGTGTTGGCAAAAATGCTAAAAATGCTCTGGTCTTTTAGGGAAGTTTTTGAAATGCCCGGTCCTTAAGGGGTTAAGAATTTCTGAGGTGTTTTCAGTTCAGTCTTCCAGATAACAAGATCATATATAACAACATCTATACACTCTGTATCTTTTGTCACTGGTTGAAAGCAGCACACCCTTTTACAACTATTCATGTTTTTTTTTTTATTTCTGTCATATTATAAAATTGTGTATATTTGAAAGTTTCACAGATTCATGGTACCATCTGTGTTATGGTTAAATAAATACTGTTACCCTTAGCGATTAAAGCTTTAAAGGAAATAATACATAGATTTTATAAAATAAACTAAAATAAATATTTATTATTCTTGTCTCCTAAAACTACTTTAAAACCTTTCTAAACATTGTTTTGTAGTTAAAAACATTAATTCATACTATAATTCTACAGGAATGTCTCCCTTCAAAGTCACATACAGGCAGTCAGTTTTACAGTTTATAGTCAAATGCTTTGGTAACGATCTAGTTATGAGTATCAACACACCTGTTATGAGTGCGGTAGATATGATCAAGGGGAACTGCTCACACTCATAACAGAAGTGTTGATACTCATAGGGGCGATTTATCATGTTAGGGCGGACATGTCGGCATTTATCATTGCACAAGCATTCCTTGTGAAATGCTTGTGCAATGCCGCCTGCAGATTCATGGCAAATCGGCCGCTAGTAGGGGGTCTTAAGATGTGGCAAACGAGTTAAGGATCAGTGACCACTGCTTCTTAACTTATGTTTCCGGCGAGCCTGAAGGCTCACGCAGAAATAGCTGCCTATAGCAGCATTTGGGGCATGATAAATCGGCTCCACAGACTGGAATAATAAATATTTATTTTAATTTATTCTATAAATTCTATGTATTATATATATTACATATAACAGTATTTATTATTTTGAAACAAATTTTTTTATTGAGGTATAATCTGGAAACATAATAATGGAGGTTACATAGTGGATGCAGGCAATACAGTGTGTCAGACTAACAAAATGTCTAGTTACAGTAGAAGAAGTGGAAACATACAAAGAGGGAGGGTACGCAGACACTCCAAAAATGTTAATAAAAGTTTTAAACATCTTGGCCCTGAGTAACAGGGGTACAAGTAAATTCAAATATAAGTCTTCCAACATTGTATGGATTAGTCATAATACACTAAACCTATAAGCAAACCACAAAAAGAAAGAGAAATAATGATGTAGGATGAAACCGCTAGGTAGAACCTCTGTAAGTTAGTCAGGACCTCTTTTTTAAATTTATCTATTGTAAGTGGGTGCAAATAATTAGTGCTAAAACCTCTTGGGTTAGAAAAAAAAAAAAGAAAAACTCTATAGAGTTTTCAAGCATAATGCGCGTGGTGAGAAAAGTAACGAGTAGTATGAAGGATGTGGTTGTATAGGAGCAACTAGTGAATTGTCTTAATGAGGAAATTAGGGTAGGGGAAGAGGGGGGGAGAAAAAAAAGGGATAGGGGGAATGTTGAGATGGAGATTATTTAGAAGAGTCTACTAATAAAACTTGAAACTGAGAGCCTTTCATTCCGGATACACCTTGTTCCAGGCAGACCAGGTTTGGAAATGGAAATCTACTCTTTTCAGAAACCTATGTGGGTATAATTCCATACGTTTGATGTATTGTGCTATAGATACAACACTGGAAAATGATGGTGGGGTTCCACATTTCCAGACTCTAGCTATCGCCAATTTAGTGGCCATAAATAGATAGATAGTAAAAGCTTTTTGGGGCCTGGTTAGTTTGGGCATATTCAAATGGAGTAGGAAAGAAACAGGAAGAAAGGGTATTCTGATCTGCAACCGAGCAAGAACTGCGGATACCTCTGCCCATAGTGGCTGTATTTTGGGGCAATACCACCAAGCATGGGGGGTGGTGCCCACATGTCTGCAACCTCTCCAACACAAAGGGGAATGAGATCCATGAATCTTGTGTAAAGTATGGGGAACTAGGTGCCACCTAACCAAAATCTTATAATGAAGCTCCCATAGGGTAGAGCAGTGTAATAGGTGTTTAGTAAAGGTGATCTCTCGTCCCCAGAGATCGGCATCAGCTGTGAACGCCAAGTCTCTTTCCCAGGAAAGGAATTGAGCGACTTTTTGGGTCCAAATAGGTTCCATAACTAGGTTATAATGATATGACAGAATCCCTTTGATCTTGGGAGCCTGAAGCCATCTCCGTCCCCATTTAGTCAGTTCTCTTATTTGAGATTTAGGGAATCCCCAGGATCTCAGTAAAGAACAAAGATGATAGGCCTCAAAATGCAACTTAGGGGGAATCTGTAGTTTCCGACATAACTGAGGATGTGAAAGCAATCTAGAGTGCTCGTAAAGTTATGTCACTAACATAGAGGCAGAATGCTGCCAATCCTCCAGATGTGAATCCGGTAGGCAGGCAAGGGCACCAGCCAGAGAGAGGACAGGGGAAGGATGGGGTGAAATCACTGCATCATGTTGAATCTGATCCCAGAATCGAAGAGTGTGGAGTATGATGGGATTCATGATACCAATATTTTTCCTGTGGTGTGCTGGTATCCAAGGAAGATCAGTGAGATGTAGGCCCCTTGGGATGAGTAAGTTTTCAATTCCATGCCAGCATGGAATCTGTTCCTGAGTGTTCCAGTAGAAGAGATGAGAGAGCCTGGCTGCATTGTAGTAGAGAAGGATGTTCGGAAGAGCAAGACCTCCCTTTGGAATAGGCCTTTGCAAAGTCTGTCTAGAGGTTCTGGGGCTTCTACCTCCCCAAATGTAAGCTGCTATCATACCTTGCAATTTATTCAAAACTGTTCTGGGGACATTAAGAGGAATTCCTCTAAAAAGATAATTCAATTTGGGTAAAAAGGACATTTTAATGGCCGTAATTCTACCAGTCCATGACATCTCTTTGAATTCCCAAAAGGACAGTAACTTTCTAAATTCCAATAACCTATCCGTAAATTTCTTAGATATCGTAACCGACGGGTCTGCACTTAAATAGATCCCAAGAATTTTAATAACTTGGGAGTTCCAAATGAGCTTGTATTGATGTGGAAGATGAGCCAAATCTCTAGGGGAGATATGAATATGTAAGGCCTCGGTTTTGGAAAGATTAAGTTTGTAATATGATAAAGTACTGAAGTGGTCAAGTAGCTTAAAAACTGCTGGAAGAGAGGTAGCCGGCAAAGTTAGCAGTAAAGTGATATCATCTGCATATAGCATAATTTTATGGTGCGTGTTATCTAATTGAAAACCCAAGATATCGGGATGCAATCTGATTGCTTGTGCTATGTGCTCTATTGAAAGAGTGAATAGGAGTGGTGAGAGCAGGCTGCCCTTTCTAGTGCCATTAGTTACTTCAAAAGGGGCAGACTGAAAACCCACTCCTCTGACCCTCGCTGTTGGGGATGAATAGAGAGCCTGAACAGCAGTTATGAATTGGCATGGGAGGTTAAAGACCCTCATGGTTTCCAAAAGATAGCCCCATCCCACCCTGTCAAAGGCCTTTTCGGCATCTAAGGACAGGGTGAAAAATGGGACACCCTCTTCCGAGGCAGTCGAAAGGACATTCAAAATACACCTGGTAGCATCAGGGCCCTCTCTATGTGGGATAAACCCCACCTGATTAGGATGAATCAGGCAGGTTATGATTTTGGAGAGCCTATTAGCTATAATTTTGGAATATAATTTTGTGTCCAAATTGATAAAGGAGATGGTACGGTAGCTACTACAAGCTTCTGGGTCCTTCCCTGGCTTCAGGATCATAACTATAGCAGCTTCCAGAAACTCCGAATGGAAGGAACCATGAAGCATAACCTCATTAAACATCCTACATAAAATCAGGGCTACAAGAGGACTGTTAATTTTGTAAAAGCTACCAGTAAACCCGTCCAGGCCTGGAGATTTACTGACTATTAGAAGTTTAATGGATTTCTGTACCTCCTCTAGGGTAATCAGGGAATTAAGAGCCACATGCTGTTCTAATGTTAGTTGGGGTAAACTGAGGGTATCCAGGTATGTACGAATGTCCTCTGCTCTGGGAAGTGTACAGTTTGAATTATGTCCAATATTGTATAAATTGTGATGTAGATGTGAAGTATGTTTTGAAACACATCTGATAGGGAATTGGAGGACCTATCCGAGGAGGCGACCCTTGGACCCAATCTATCATATAAGGGGTCACAGATTAAAGGGACACTGTACCCAAATGTTTTCTTTTGTGATTCAGATAGTGTGATTCAGATAGAGCATGGCATTTTAAGCAACTTTCTAATTTACTCCTATTATCAAATTTTCTTCATTCTCTTGGTATCTTTATTTGAAATGCAAGAAAGTAAGTATAGATGCCGGCCCATTTTTGGTGATCAACCTGGGTTGTTCTTGCTGATTGGTGGATAAACTCATCCACCAATAAAAAAGTGCTGTCCAGAGTATAATAATGAATAAAAAAAAGCTTAGATGTCTTCTTTTTAAAATAAAGATAGCAAGAGAAGGAAGAAAAATTGATAATATGAATAAATTAGAAAGTGGCTTAAAATTGCATGCTCTATCTGAATCATGAAAGAAAACATTTGGGTTCAGTGTCCCTTTAAGTTAAAGTCACCTCCCAAAAACAGCACCCCCTGTTTCACAGCCGATACCGATCGAAGTAGTGACCAAAGAAATCTGATTTGATGCGAATTTGGGGCATAGACATTCACTAGAGTCATGAGGGTTCCGATCAGTCTGCAGATCAGAATGATAATCCTAGCCTGAGAGTCACATTCTGTATAAATAGGCTCATATTTGATGTTTGCGCTAATAAATATAGCTACACCACAAGTTTTGGATTGGGACGATGCTTCAATGACTATGGGATATTTTTTAAATGTTTGTTTTGTCTCAGGGGAGATGAGCCAATGAGTCTCCTGCAAAAAGGCAACATCCGCTCTGGTTTTCTGTAGGAAGGTCAAAAGTAATCTTCGCTTCGTGAGTTGAGTCCCTGTGCGTTCAATGTCATGAACCAAAGGTCGGACATCTCAAATTGGGAGGGAAGAGGGAAAAAAAAAAGGGGGGGAAGGGGAAGTGAGAATGAGAGGGTTAGTGATCTAGTATGGTGGTACCCCATATCAAAATACTGGTTTGTTAGCAGGATAGATAAAGCAATGAATATAGCAATGTGTTGCTAAAAAGAATGCTCAGCTGACGAGAGCTGCTTAAAGTACAAAAACAAGTGATATATGTGGGGGCAGAGAAAGGGGTGAGAGGAAAGGAGTCTACAACGGTATCAGGGGAAGCCAACGCCTACAATGCTTAAGGTATTTTGGATATCTAGTGAAAATACCTTAGGGGTGTTAGTAATAAGAGAATGAGGGTGCTGCCCCAAAGGGGGTGGACACCCTCCACTAACGTGTGTGGAATTTGTAAAACTAGTGCAAGATAAGGATTGTGAGAGGGGACTATCGGGACCAATGAATTTCTAAGGTGTGAGGTAAATTATGAATATATTGCGTTACAGGGCAGGTCCTAGGTTGAGAAAAACCCCTCAAACACCTAGGAAACATAAATATAAAAATTCAAGTGGTCCATTGGAGGGAAACAAGAGGACTAAAAGACTTCAATGTCAGCTAGAAGTAATAAGGTTGAAGAGGACAGGAAAACAATTCCATTAAACTCTCACGAGGAGTGGTTTTATGAAGTGTATAGAGCTATGTGGTTGCAAATGTACTAACCTGTAGACTCTAGGGGCGCGATCCGATATAGATCGTAGTTTGCGGCGCAAGCGAGGGAACCCCCGCCGCCCGTAATTTCAGCTCGCAACTCGAGCTATCCAAAATAACCCGCCGGCAATTGCTAAAGTGCCGTAAGTTTGATAAACCAGTGATGTCCAGAAATCTGCGTAAGTACAAATTTCTGGAGTCGCCAATGACTTACGGCACTTTAGAAACTGCCGGCGCCTACAAACCCTGACTAAATTATAAAATCTCCCGTACTGTCTAACACGCCTCCCAAACATAGCCCGACACGTATACCCCTCTATCCGCTATCCCCCCTCACTCTCCTAATAATAAAAAATGTATTAACCCCTAAACCACTGCTCCCGGACCCCACCGCACCTAATAAAGTTATTAACCCCTAAACTGCCGGTCCCGGACCCCGCCGCCACCTACATTAACTACCCCCTAATGTGAGCCCCTTACACCGCCGCCATCTACATTACCTACCCCCTAATGTGAGCCCCTTACACCGCCACCATCTACATTACCTATCCCCTAATGTGAGCCCCTTACAACACCGCCATCTACATTACCTACCCCCTAATGTGAGCCCCTTACACCGCCGCCATCTACATTACCTACCCCCTAATGTGAGCCTCTTACACTGCCGCCATCTACATTATCTACCCCCTAATGTGAGCCCCTTACACCGCCGCCACCTACATTAACTACCCCTAATGTGAGCTCCTACCCCGCCGCCACCTATATTAAAATTATTAACCCCTATTCTAATCCCCCTATACCGCTGCCACCTATATTAAATAATTAACCCCTAATCTAATCCCCCTATACCACCGCCACCTATATTAAATTATTTAACCCCTAAAATACTAAACTATCCCTACCACTAAACCTAAGTCTAACCCTACAAATAGCCCTGAAAAGGGCTTTTTGCTTGGCATTACCCCAAAGTAAACAGCTCTATTGCCAGCCCTTAAAAGGGCTTTTTGCGGGCCATTGTCCTAAAGTAATCAGCTTTTTTACCAACCCTTAAAAGGGCTTTTTGCGGGGCTTTGTCACAATGTAATCAGCTCTTTTGCATCTAATCTAAATCCCCCTACACCACCGCCACCTATAATAAATGTATTACCCCCTAATCTAATCCCCCTACACCGCCGCCACCTATATTAAATACATTACCCCCTAATCTAATCCCACTATACCGCCGCCACTTATATTAACTATATTAACCCTAATTATATTAGGGTTAATATAGTTAATATAATTATTATATTATATATTAACTATATTAACCCTAATTATATTAGGGTTAATATAGTTAATATAATTATTATATTATATATATATATATATATATATATATATATATATATATATATATATATATATTAAGTATAATAACCCTATCTAACTCTAACACCCCTAACTAAATTCTTATTAAAATAAATCTAATTAACATTAATATTATTAATTAAAATATTCCTATTTAAATCTAAATACTTACCTATAAAATAAACCCTAAGATAGCTACAATATAATTAATAATTACATTGTAGCTATTTTAGGGTTTATATTTATTTTACAGGTAACTTGGTATTTATTTTAACTAGGTACAATAGCTATTAAATAGTTAATAACTATTTAATAGCTACCTAGTTATAATAATTACCAATTTACCTGTAAAATAAATCCTAACCTAAGTTACAAATACACCTAAACTATCAATAAATTAAATAAACTACAAATATCTAAACTAAAATACAATTAAATACACTAAACTAAATTACAAAAAAAAAAAAAACACTAAATTACAAAAAATAAAAAAAGATTACAAGAATTTTAAGCTAATTACACCTATTCTAAGCCCCCTAATAAAATAATAAAGCCCCCCAAAATAAAAAAATGCCCTACCCTATTCTAAATTAAAAATTAACCAGCTCTTTTGCCAGCCCTTAAAAGGACTTTTTGCGGGGCATGCCCCAAAGTAAACAGCTCGTTTGCCTGTAAAAAATACACAATACCGCCCCCAAACATTACAACCCACCACCCACATACCCCTACTCTAAACCCACCCAAACCCCCCTTAAAAAAACCTAACACTAAGCCCCAGAAGATCTCCCTACCTCGAGTCGTCTTCAGCCAGCCGGGCTGAACTCTCCATCCAATCCGGGAGATGTCTTCATCCAAGCGGCAAAGAAGTAGTCTTCCATCCCGGCGATGTCTTCATCCAAGCGGCAAAGAAGAGGTCCTCCATCGGGGTGAAGTTTTCCTCCAAGAGGCATCTTCAATCTTCTTTCTTCAGACCTCCTACATCCAGCAGGCCCGACGACTGAACAACGAATTAAGTTTCCTTTAAATGACGTCATCCAAGATGGCGTCCCTCGAATTCTGATTGGCTGATAGGATTCTATCAGCCAATCGGAATTAAGGTAAGAAAATCTGATTGGCTGATTCAATCAGCCAATCGGATTCAAGTTCAATCCGATCGCCCGGATTGGATGAAGAGTTCGGCCCGGCTGGGTGAAGACGACTCAAGGTAGGGAGATCTTCTGGGGCTTAGTGTTAAGTTTTTTTAAGGGGGGTTTGGGTGGGTTTAGAGTAGGGGTATGTGGGTGGTGGGTTGTAATGTTGAGGGTGGTATTGTGTTTTTTTTTTTACAGGAAAAAGAGCTGTTTACTTTGGGGCATGCCCTGCAAAAAGCCCTTTTAAGGGCTGGTAAAAGAGCTGGTTAATTTTGAATTTAGAATAGGGTAGGGCATTTTTTTATTTTTGGGGCTTTATTATTTTATTAGGGGGCTTAGAATAGGTGTAATTAGCTTAAAATTCTTGTAATCTTTTTTTATTTTTTGAAATTTAGTGTTTGTTTTTTTTGTAATTTAGTTTAGTGTATTTATTGTATTTTAGTTTAGATAGTTGTAGTTTATTTAATTTATTGATAGTGTAGGTGTATTTGTAACTTAGGTTAGGATTTATTTTACAGGTAAATTGGTAATTATTTTAACTAGGTAGCTATTAAATAGTTATTAACTATTTAATAGCTACTGTACCTAGTTAAAATAAATACCAAGTTACTTGTAAAATAAATATAAACCCTAAAATAGCTACAATGTAATTATTAACTATATTGTAGCTATCTTAGGGTTTATTTTATAGGTAAGTATTTAGATTTAAATAGGAATATTTTAATTATTAATATTAATTAGATTTATTTTAATAAGAATTTAGTTAGGTGTGTTAGAGTTAGATAGGGTTATTATACTTAATATATATATAATATAATAACTATATTAACTATATTAACCTTAATATAATTAGGGTTAATATAGTTAATATATATAATATAATAACTATATTAACTATATTAACCCTAATATAATTAGGGTTAATATAGTTAATATAGGTGGCAGCAGTATAGTGGGATTAGATTAGGGGGTAATGTATTTAATATAGGTGGCGGCGGTGTAGGGGGATTAGATTAGGGGGTAATACATTTATTATAGGTGGCGGCGGTGTAGGGGGATTTAGATTAGATGCAAAAGAGCTGATTACTTTGTGACAATGCCCCGCCAAAAGCCCTTTTAAGGGCTGGTAAAAGAGCTGATTACTTTGGGGCAAAGCCCCGCAAAAAAAACCCTTTTAAGGGCTGGCAATAGAGCTGTTTACTTTGGGGTAATGCCATGCAAAAAGCCCTTTTCAGGGCTATTTGTAGGGTTAGACTTACGTTTAGTGGTAGGGATAGTTTAGTATTTTAAGGGTTAATTAATTTAATATAGGTGGCGGCGGTATAGGGGGATTAGATTAGGGGTTAATAATTTAATATAGCTGGCGGTGGGGTAGGGGGATTAGATTAGGGGTTAATAATTTAATATAGCTGGCGGCGGGGTAGGGGGATTAGATTAGGGGTTAATAGTCTAATATAGCTGGCGGCGGGGTAGGGGGATTAGATTAGGGGTTAATAATTTATTATAGGTAATGTAGGTGGCGGCGGTGTAAGGGGCTCACATTAGGGGGTAGTTAATGTAGCTGGCGGCGGGGTACGGGAGCGGCGGTTTAGGGGTTAATAACTTTATTAGGCCTAGATTTAGAGTTTGGCGTTAGCCGTGAAAACCAGCGTTAGAGGCTCCTAACGCTGGTTTTAGGCTACCGCCGGTATTTGGAGTCACTCAAAATAGGGTCTAACGCTCACTTTTCAGCCGTGACTTTTCCATACCGCAGATCCCCTTACGTCAATTGCGTATCCTATCTTTTCAATGGGATCTTTCTAACTCCGGTATTTAGAGTCGTGTCTGAAGTGAGCGTTAGACATCTAACGACAAAACTCCAGCTGCAGGAAAAAAGTCAGTAGTTAAGAGCTTTCTGGGCTAACGCCGGTTTATAAAGCTCTTAACTACTGTACTCTAAAGTACACTAACACCCATAAACTATCTATGTACCCCTAAACCGAGGTCCCCCCACATCGCCGACACTCGAAAAACATTTTTTAACCCCTAATCTGCCGACCGCCACCTACGTTATCCTTATGTACCCCTAATCTGCTGCCCCTAACACAGCCGACCCCTATATTATATTTATTAACCCCTAATCTGCCCCCCACAACGTCACCTCCACCTGCCTACACTTATTAACCCCTAATCTGCCGAGCGGACCTGAGCGCTACTATAATAAAGTTATTAACCCCTAATCCGCCTCACTAACCCTATAATAAATAGTATTAACCCCTAATCTGCCCTCCCTAAGATCGCCGACACCTAACTTCAATTATTAACCCCTAATCTGCCGACCGGAGCTCACCGCTATTCTAATAAATGGATTAACCCCTAAAGCTAAGTCTAACCCTAACACTAACACCCCCCTAAATTAAATATAATTTAAATCTAACAAAATTAATTAACTCTTATTAAATAAATGATTCCTATTTAAAGCTAAATACTTACCTGTAAAATAAATCCTAATATAGCTACAATATAAATTATAATTATATTGTAGCTATTTTAGGATTAATATTTATTTTACAGGTAACTTTGTATTTATTTTAACCAGGTACAATAGCTATTAAATAGTTAAGAACTATTTAATAGCTAAAATAGTTAAAATAATTACAAATTTACCTGTAAAATAAATCCTAACCTAAGTTACAATTAAAACTAACACTATACAATTACCTACAATTAACCTAACACTACACTATCAATAAATTAATTAAATAAACTACCTACAATTAACCTAACACTACACTATCAATAAATTAATTAAATACAATTCCTAAAAATAAATACAAATAAATAAACTTGCTAAAGTACAAAAAATAAAAAAGAACTAAGTTACAAAAAATAAAAAAATATCTACAAACATAAGAAAAATATTACAATTTTAAACTAATTACACCTACTCTAAGCCCCCTAATAAAACAACAAAGCCCCCCAAAATAAAAAATGCCCTACCCTATTCTAAATTACTAAAGTTAAAAGCTCTTTTACCTTACCAGCCCTGAACAGGGCACTTTGCGGGGCATGCCCCAAGAAGTTCAGCTCTTTTGCCTGTAAAAAAAAAACATACAATACCCCCCCCCAACATTACAACCCACCACCCACATACCCCTAATCTAACCTAAACCCCCCTTAAATAAACCTAACACTAAGCCCCTGAAGATCATCCTACCTTGTCTTCACCTCACCAGGTATCACCGATCCGTCCTGGCTCCAAAATCTTCATCCAACCCAAGCAGGGGTTGGCGATCCATCATCCGGTGCCTGAAGAGGTCCAGAAGAGGCTCCAAAGTCTTCATCCTATCCGGGAAGAAGAGGCGATCCGGACCGGCAACCATCTTGATCCAAGCGGCATCTTCTATCTTCATCCGATGACGACCGGCTCCATCCTGAAGACCTCCACCGCGGACCCATCTTCTTCCGGCGACGTCCAACTGCAGAATGACGGTTCCTTTAAGGGACGTCATCCAAGATGGCGTCCCTCGACTTCCGATTGGCTGATAGGATTCTATCAGCCAATCGGAATTAAGGTAGGAATATTCTGATTGGCTGATGGAATCAGCCAATCAGAATCAAGTTCAATCCGATTGGCTGATCCAATCAGCCAATCAGATTGAGCTCGCATTCTATTGGCTGTTCCGATCAGCCAATAGAATGCGAGCTCAATCTGATTGGCTGATTGGATCAGCCAATCAGATTGAACTTGATTCTGATTGGCTGATTCCATCAGCCAATCAGAATATTCCTACCTTAATTCCGATTGGCTGATAGAATCCTATCAGCCAATCGGAATTCAAGGGGCGCCATCTTGGATGACGTCCCTTAAAGGAAACGTCATTCTGCAGTTGGACGTCGCAGGAAGAAGAAGGGTCCGCGTTGGAGGTCTTCAGGATGGAGCCGGTCGTCATCGGATGAAGATAGAAGATGCCGCTTGGATCAAGATGGTTGCCGGTCCGGATCGCCTCTTCTTCCCGGATAGGATGAAGACTTTGGAGCCTCTTCTGGACCTCTTCAGGCACCGGATGATGGATCGCCAACCCCCGCTTGGGTTGGATGAAGATTTTGGAGCCAGGACGGATCGGTGATACCTGGTGAGGTGAAGACAAGGTAGGATGATCTTCAGGGGCTTAGTGTTAGGTTTATTTAAGGGGGGTTTGGGTTAGATTAGGGGTATGTGGGTGGTGGGTTGTAATGTTGGGGGGGGGGGGTATTGTATGTTTTTTTTTTACAGGCAAAAGAGCTGAACTTCTTGGGGCATGCCCCGCAAAGGGCCCTGTTCAGGGCTGGTAAGGTAAAAGAGCTTTTAACTTTAGTAATTTAGAATAGGGTAGGGCATTTTTTATTTTGGGGGGCTTTGTTGTTTTATTAGGGGGCTTAGAGTAGGTGTAATTAGTTTAAAATTGTTGTAATATTTTTCTTATGTTTGTAGATATTTTTTTATTTTTTGCAACTTAGTTCTTTTTTATTTTTAGCAAGTTATTTATTTGTATTTATTTGTAGGAATTGTATTTAATTAATTTATTGATAGTGTAGTGTTAGGTTAATTGTAGGTAGTTTATTTAATTAATTTATTGATAGTGTAGTGTTAGGTTAATTGTAGGTAATTGTAGGTATTTTATTTAATTAATTTATTGATAGTATAGTGTTAGTTTTAATTGTAACTTAGGTTAGGATTTATTTTACAGGTAAATTTGTAATTATTTTAACTATTTTAGCTATTAAATAGTTCTTAACTATTTAATAGCTATTGTACCTGGTTAAAATAAATACAAAGTTACCTGTAAAATAAATATTAATCCTAAAATAGCTACAATATAATTATAATTTATATTGTAGCTATATTAGGATTTATTTTACAGGTAAGTATTTAGCTTTAAATAGGAATAATTTATTTAATAAGAGTTAATTTATTTAGTTAGATTTAAATTATATTTAACTTAGGGGGGGTGTTAGTGTTAGGGTTAGATTTAGCTTTAGGGGTTAATCCATTTATTAGAATAGCGGTGAGCTCCGGTCGGCAGATTAGGGGTTAATAATTGAAGTTAGGTGTCGGCGATGTTAGGGAGGGCAGATTAGGGGTTAATACTATTTAATATAGGGTTAGTGAGGCGGATTAGGGGTTAATAACTTTATTATAGTAGCGATCAGGTCCGGTCAGCAGATTAGGGGTTAATTATTGTAGGTAGGTGGAGGGGACGTTGTGGGGGGCAGATTAGGGGTTAATAAATATAATATAGGGGTCGGCGATGTTAGGGAACCAGATTAGGGGTACATAGGGATAATGTAAGTAGCGGCGGTTTACGGAGCGGCAGATTAGGGGTTAAAAATAATATGCAGGGGTCAGCGATAGCGGGGGCAGCAGATTAGGGGTTAATAAGTGTAAGGTTAGTGGTGTTTAGACTCGGGGTACATGTTAGAGTGTTAAGTGCAGACGTAGGAAGGGTTACCGCATAGCAAACAATGGGGCTGCGTTAGGAGCTGAACGCGGCTTTTTTGCAGGTGTTAGGTTTTTTTTCAGCTCAAACAGCCCTATTGTTTCCTATGGGAGAATCGTGCACGAGCACGTTTTTGAGGCTGGCTGCGTCCGTAAGCAACTCTGGTATCGAGAGTTGAAGCTGCGTTAAAAATGCTCTACGCTCCTTTTTTGGAGCCTAACGCAGCCTTTATGTGGACTCTCGATACCAGAGTTATTTTTATGGTGCGGCCAGAAAAAAGCCGGCGTTAGTTTTTCGGGTCGTTACCGACAAAACTCCAAATCTAGGCCAATGTGATTGCGGTGGGGGATCGCGGTTTACAGGTAGATAGACATTGCGCATGCGTTAGGTGTTAAGTTTTATTTTGCATTTAGTTTAGGGAGTTACGGGGCTCCAATACACAGCGTAAGGCTTACTACGCCTGCAATTTGTGACGAGGTGAAAATGGAGTAAGATTTCTCCATTTTCGCCACGTAAGTCCTTACGCTGTATATTGGATACCAAACTGCGCTGGTTTGGTATACCTGTCTATGGCCCAAAAAACTACTGCCGAAGGCAGAAATATAAAAGCGTAACTTCTAGGTTACGCCGTATATGTGATACCAAACCAGCGCAAAATTTGGATATCGGATCGAGGCCTAGTTCTGAGCCGACAGATTAAGGCCCATGATACTAACCAGTGCACAAACCATTACAGAAAAAAACCCTCCAGTTATAATATACATAAAGGAAAAAGAATTAGGTGCTATACAGAATAGACCATAACAAGTACATAATTCACAAAAGTGCTGTGCATATGGAGCCAACAGTATTTATTATTATACTTTACGTGTTGTTTTTTTTGTTTTTTTAAATGAATAAGGAGATATTTGAAAATCTGAATTATCTAGTTTTTATTTTTTAATATGTCTTTTAAATGACCTGACATGTATGCTTTCAATTGCAGGTTTAACAGGGCCTAAGCTCCCTGCTATATGAAATTATAGTTTTTGGTTTCAAAAGTAAAATATATTATACATAAACGCATAAACAAATACATTTAAAAAAATACAAAATACAAAAATATAAAAAGATGAGATATTTTTTGAAGTTATATTCTGTATAGTTGTTAGCTGCTCATTAAAGGGACATTTTTTATATATATTAAAAATAATGTGTTTAAATGTCTTAAAAAAAAGTTTGCAAATGTTCATCATCAAAAAAAAAAAGAAAAGAAAAGAAAAAGTTGCACATTTTGAAACATCTAATTTTAAAGGGACACTGAACCCAAATTTTTTTCTTTAAAAATTCAGATAGAGCATGCAATTTTAAGCATCTTTCTAATTTAATCCTATTATCAATTTTTCTTTGTTCTCTTGTTATCTTTATTAAAAAAAAGAAGGCATCTAAGCTTTTTTTTTTGTTCAGACCTATGGGCAGCACTTTTTTATTGGTGGATGAATTTATCCACCAATCAGCAAGAACAACCCAGGTTATTCACCAAAAATGGGCCGGCATCTAAACTTACATTCTTGGATTTCAAATAAAGATACCAAGAGAATGAAGAAAATTTGATAATAGGAGTAAATTAGAAAGTTGCTTAAAATTTCATGCTCTATCTGAATCACAAAAGAAAAAATGTAGGTTCAGTGTCCCTTTAATGCAATGGAGAAAAAATGCCCTTACGTGTATGTATATTATATTAAAAAAAGATTTAAACAGAAATATCTTAAAGGGACATGAAACCAAAAAAATTGCTTTTATGATTCAGTTAGAGCATGCAATTTTAAATAACTTTCTAATTGACTTCATTTATCAATCTTTCTTCGTTCTCTTGTTATCTTTAGTTGAAAAGCAGATAGGTAAGCTCAGAAGTTTGTCTGGAGCACTATATGGCAGCAGTTTTACAAGAATGTTTTCCATTTGTAAGAGCTCTATATGGCAGCACTATTTCCTGTCACGTAGTGCTGCAGATGCCTACCTAGGTAACTCTTCAACAAAGAATATCATGGGAACAAAGCAAATCTGATAATAGAAGTAAATTGGAAACTTTTTTTAAATGTTATGTTCTGTCTCAATCACAAAAGAAAATATTTGGGTTTCATATCCCTTTAAGGTGTATTTGTCATATATACAATTATGCTTTCACTGCTGTTAGTTTGCACTCTCCATGGGACTTACCCCTATATCTCACACCAGAAGAGAAGGATGTGAGAGCATTCTTATATGGGAATGGGAAGTGATGCTCATGGCATTGGATCTTTAGTTTAAAGGGACACTGAACCCAATTTTTTTCTTTCGTGATTCAGATAGAGCATGCAATTTTAAGCAACTTTCAAATTTACTCCTATTATCAATTTTTCTTCATTCTCTTGGTATCTTTATTTGAAAAAGAAGGCATCTAAGCTAAGGAGCCAGACAATTTTTGGTTCAGTACAATGGACAGCACTTGTTTATTGGTGCTGTCCAATCAGCAAGGACAACCCAGGTTGTGAACCAAAAATAGGCCGGCTTCTAAACTTACATTCTTGCTTTTCAAATAAAGAGAGCAAGAAAATGAAGAAACATTGATAATATTAGTTAATTAGAACGTTGCTTAAAATTGCATGCTCTATCTGAATCATGAATGAAAAAAATTGGGTTCAGTGTCCCTTTAAATAAGCAACAGAGAAAATATTTTTTTTTGTTTGCTTAATAAATATGCTTAAAAAGTATTTCAACCATTACCCAGTGTACACTACATTTATGTTCCTTTAAGGTATCCAGTTTGTAGAGAGCCAAGTTTTTTTTACCAGATGTGTGAAGCATGTTAGCTACACAACTGTATTTTGAGTAAGTGTCCTTATCTTATTAGGCCAGGAACTGAGATTACATAATGTCGGGCAGGACCTACCACTGGCCATGGCCCAGAAATGAAATGAACATAAAAATTTACATTTCTTATTTTCCTTAAAGGGATACTAAACCCAATTTTTTTCTTTAATTATTCAGATAGAGCATGCAATTTTAAGCAACTTTCTTATTTTTTCCTACTATCAATTGTTCTTTGTTCCCTTGTTATCTTTATTTAAAAAGCATGAATTTAAAGCTAATGAGTCAGCCCATTTTAGGTTCAAAACCCTGGATAGCGCTTGCTTAATGGTGGCTACATTTAGCAAACCAATAAGCAAGCATAACCCGTTTCTGAACCAAAAATGGGCCAGCTCTTAAGCTTTACATTCCTGCTTTTTAAAGAAAGATAGCAAGAGAAAGAAGAAAAATTGATATTAGGAGTAAATTAAAAAGACTATTTATTATTAACCTGCTATTTTAAAATGAAGAGAGTAGACCCTGTACTGTGCTGAGTTATATTTGTCCAAACACACTGTCTGCCGTTGCAGATCCAAGGAGAGGCTGTATGACGATGTAGGAGCCAAAGAGAGGCTGTATGATGATGTAGGAGCCAAAGAGGGGCTGTATGACGATGTAGGAGCCAAAGAGAGGCTGTATGACGATGTAGGAGCCAATGGGATTATTTTAGGCACTTTGAACACAGTTAAAACTATTATCAGGTTGCACACTTTCCTTATTGGTCATATAGTCATACATACTTTAACGGTTTAACTGTCTATATGTAATAAACACTAACTTTTTGAGATTGGAGGTAAGCTAATATTTTTTCATCAATACGCATATTATGTATATTACGCTTACTAAGTGTTTCTCTCTTTACATTGGTAATGTAAATGATTTATATTCACTATCAATTTTATTATACTGTTGTACTTTTGTTTTTATAATTGATTAATTGTTTGTTGCTGTCCCTTTAAATAGGGGGTTTGCATCTGCAAACGTATCTTATGATTAAGTGCTCCTGAGAGCAGGAAACTAGTCAGGATGTTTGCCTGCCACGTACCTGTATTTTAACCTGTTTCAATAAACCTATTTTTTTTATTATATCAGCCCATCTATCTGATACCTCTTGTTGTGTGGCTGTTCTTTTTTTGTTGAAATTTAGTTATATTTGTCTCAAGGGAAAGATTGATATAATTCAATATATCTTGAGGCATAGAAATGTGAAGCAGAGAATCCTAACATTTTAGAAAACGCATTTTGGGTGAGAGGTTTCAAAGAAAATATAACAAATTATATTCCAATGCAAAACTGGAAAACATAGGCAGATGTCAGTATAATCAATAATCAAAACCCATACTTTATTATAGCGGACTTCAAAAGTACAGCTGATTGGCTAAATAATACTGATGAACTGATTTCTTTTTTTTATACAAATGCCACACAAATTTGGATACAGATATCCATTTAAGTGATTTCATTGTACGTTCCTGCCGATCTGTTATTTAAATTAAAAGAAACTTTATTATGCGTCAGACAAATCTAAACTATTTATAGTACCAGCGTGCATCTTACAACACGTACCTTAGTACTTTGCAAAAACACAGAACCACAAATCCAATAAAATTGCAAATTTCACTGTATTTCACAATATCCTAAATAAACATGAACAGCATGCATTTTTCTTTTTGGCATCAAATATTAATCTGTCCGTGGTCGGAAATGTGCTTTCCATCTTGTGTGCGCTCACATTGAGTAAACACTTGGGAGATTGCTATTCCAGACCCTGTATTCTCTCCCAGAGTCAAGAGCATGACAAATTCTTCCTCTAATTACACCTGCCACTGTTTGCCTTCTAATACAGTAAATCCTCCATCACATATTTTTTTCAGATTCGGGATTAGCTGCTTTTGCTGTCATACAAATGATTGGAGGTGTAGGTTGTACTTAGCAATGTAGATTACGCATGTAGAGTTTTGGAGCTGTAGTTTTAAACTATCATTTTCTTCTAAGGTTTAATTATTTTCTTTTAAGTTTTATTTAGGATAGAAACAATATACTTTTTTTTTCATTGCAATAATTCATTCATTTTGTTTTCTATTTTTGATCAGTGCATGTGGTTCCTAAAGGCTCATTAGAATAATCAGATTTCAAAGATACACAGATATACATCCAGATTTTGATTCACTAGAATTAGAGTTTATTGGCATTTTCTTTAAAATGGATAGAAAAATATTTCCCAGTGGTACATTAAATCTTGATGTGGGTTAATCAGACTTCTGTTATGTATTTATCAAATATAAAATATTGAAAAATATGAATAATGAATGTAAATAATTATTATAGATGTACTTAAAAAATCGAAATAATCCATTGAATATATATATGTAATTACAGTATAATAATTATTAATAATTGATATATTTTTTATATATATATATTTTTTTTATATAAATATATAATTATTATATAGAAAATATATCCTATATTATAAAAGGCCAAGTGTGTTTGTCCGAAGCTGTCATGCGCAGTAGAGACAGCACGAGGACAAACACACCTGGCCTTTGAGTCCCTACCTGATTTGCGGCAGAAGTGGGCGTGGCCAGACGTGAATGACCGTGAAGGGGGCATAGCCGGGCATGAAGGGGCGTGGTCAGGCGTGGTCACGCACGTTAGATAGAGGGGAGAGAGATAGAGAGGGGGGAGAGATGGAGAGAGAGGGGGCAGAGAGAAAGAGGGGGAGAGAGAGGGGGAGAGAGAGAGAGGAGGGGGAGAGACAGGAGGGGGGAGAGAGATAGAGGAGGGAGAGAGAGAGGGGAGAGAAAGAGGGGGGGAGAGACAGAGGGGGGGAGAGAGAGGGGGGGGAGAGGGGGGGGGAGAGGGGGAGAGAGAGAGAGGGGGAGAGAGAGAGATGGGGGAGAGAGAGGGGGAGAGAGAGAGAGGGGGGAGAGAGAGTGCAAAAGAGAGGGGGAGAGAGAGCGCAAAAGAGAGGGGGGAGAGAGAGAGTGCAAAAGAGGGGGGAGAGAGAGAGCACAAAAGAGAGGGGGAGAGAGAGAGCAAAAGAGAGTGAGAGAGAGAGAGAGCGCAAAAGAGAGGGGAAGAGAGAGAGCACAAAAGATAGGGGAAGAGAGAGAGCGCAAAAGAGGGGGGAGAGAGAGAGCGCAAAAGAGGGGGAAGAGAGAGAGTGCAAAAGAGAGGGGGGAAAGAGAGCAAAAGAGAGGGGGAGAGCGCAAAAGAGAGAGGGAGAGAGAGTGCGCAAAAGAGAGGGGGAGAGAGAGAGAGCGCAAAAGAGAGGGGGGAGATAGAGAGCGCAAATGAGAGGGGGAGAGAGAGAGTACAAAAGAGAGGGGGAGAGAGAGAGAGCACAAAAGAGAGGGGGAGAGAGAGAGCTCAAAAGAGAGAGGGGGAGAGAGCGCAAAAGAGAGGTTGAGAGAGAGAGCAAAAGAGAGGGGGGAGAGAGAGAGCAAAAGAGAGGGGGTTGAGAGAGAGAGCAAAAGAGAGGGGGAGGGAGAGAGCGCAAGGAATGGGGCCGCTGTACTGCAAAAAATGGCCTGTGTGAGGGGGGAGAGAGGGGGGAGAGAGAGAGAGGGGGGAGAGAGAGATTGGGGGGATAGAGAGAGGGGATAGAGAGAGATAGAGCAAAAGAGAGAGGGGGAGAGAGAGAGCGCAAAAGAGAGGGGGGAGAGGGTGCAAAAGAGAGGGGGAGAGAGAGCGCAAAAGAGAGGGGGGAGAGAGAGTGCAAAAGAGAGGCGGGAGAGAGAGAGCGCAAAAGAGGGGGGAGAGAGAGTGCAAAAGAGAGGGGGAGAGAGCGCAAAAGAGAGGGGAGAGAGAGCACAAAAGAGAGGGGGAGAGAGAGAGCGCAAAAGAGCGGGGGGAGAGAGAACGCAAAAGAGAGGGGAGAGAGAGGGGGAGAGAGCACAAAATAGAGGGGGGAGAGAGCACAAAAGAGAGGGGGAGAGAGAGAGCGCAAAAGAGAGGGGGGAGAGAGAGAGCGCAAAAGAAAGGGGAGAGAGAGAGAACGCAAAAGAGAGGGGGAGAGAGCGCAAAAGAGAGGGGAGAGAGAGAGCACAAAAGAGAGGGGGAGAGAGAGAGCGCAAAAGAGAGGGGGAGAGAGCACAAACGAGAGGGGGGAGAGAGAGAGCGCAAAAGAGAGGGGAGAGAGAGAGAACGCAAAAGAGAGGGGGAGAGAGCGCAAAAGAGAGGGGGAGAGAGAGAGCGCAAAAGAGAGGGGGAGAGAGAGAGCGCAAAAGGGAGGGAGAGAGAGAGAGCACAAAAGAGAGGGGGGAGAGAGAGAGCGCAAAAGAGAGGGGGGAGAGAGCTCAAAAGAGAGGGTGAGAGAGCGCATAAGAGAGGGGGAGAGAGAGAGCAAAAGAGAGGGGGGGAGAGAGAGAGCACAAAAGATAGGGGGAGAGAGAGAGCGCAAAAGAGAGGGGGGAGAGAGAGAGAGCAAAAGAGAGGGGGGAGAGAGCTCAAAAGAGAGGGTGAGAGAGTGCATAAGAGAGGGGGAGAGAGAGAGCAAAAGAGAGGGGGGAGAGAGAGCAAAAGAGAGGGGGAGGGAGAGAGCACAAGGGGTGGGACCGCTGCACTGCAAAAAATGGCCTGTGTGAGGGAGGAGAGGGGGGGGGGAGAGATAGGGGGAGAGAGAGATCGCAAAAGAGCGGGGGGAGAGAGAACGCAAAAGAGAGGGGAGAGAGAGGGGGAGAGAGCACAAAATAGAGGGGGGAGAGAGCACAAAAGAGAGGGGGAGAGTGAGAGCGCAAAAGAGAGGGGGGAGAGAGAGAGCGCAAAAGAGAGGGGGGGAGAGAGAGAGCGCAAAAGAGAGGGGGGAGAGAGAGAGCGCAAAAGAAAGGGGAGAGAGAGAGAACGCAAAAGAGAGGGGGAGAGAGCGCAAAAGAGAGGGGAGAGAGAGAGCACAAAAGAGAGGGGGAGAGAGAGAGCGCAAAAGAGAGGGGGAGAGAGAGAGCGCAAACGAGAGGGGGGAGAGAGAGAGCGCAAAAGAGAGGGGAGAGAGAGAGAATGCAAAAGAGAGGGGGAGAGAGCGCAAAAGAGAGGGGGAGAGAGAGAGCGCAAAAGAGAGGGGGAGAGAGAGAGCGCAAAAGGGAGGGAGAGAGAGAGAGCACAAAAGAGAGGGGGGAGAGAGAGAGCGCAAAAGAGAGGGGGGAGAGAGCTCAAAAGAGAGGGTGAGAGAGCGCATAAGAGAGGGGGAGAGAGAGAGCAAAAGAGAGGGGGGAGAGAGAGAGCACAAAAGATAGGGGGAGAGAGAGAGCGCAAAAGAGAGGGGGGGGAGAGAGAGAGTGCAAAAGAGAGGGGGGAGAGAGCTCAAAAGAGAGGGTGAGAGAGTGCATAAGAGAGGGGGAGAGAGAGAGCAAAAGAGAGGGGGGAGAGAGAGCAAAAGAGAGGGGCAGGGAGAGAGCGCAAGGGGTGGGACCGCTGCACTGCAAAAAATGGCCTGTGTGAGGGGGGAGAGGGGGGGGAGAGAGATGGGGGGGAGAGAGATAGGGGGGAGAGAGAGAGAAGGGGAGAGAGAGTGAGGGGAGAGAGAGAGCAAAAGAGAGAGGGGGAGAGAGAGAGCACAAAAGAGAGGGGGAGAGGGCGCAAAAGAGAGGAGGGAGAGAGAGCACAAAAGAGAGGGGGAGAGAGAGAGTGCAAAAGAGGGGGGAGAGAGTGCAAAAGAGAGGGGGAGAGAGCTCAAAAGAGAGGGGGGAGAGAGAGCGCAAAAGAGAATGGGGAGAGAGAGAGCGCAAAAGAGGGGGGAGAGAGCACAAAAGAGAGGGGGAAGAGCACAAAAAAGAGGGGGAGAGAGAGCGCAAAAGAGAGGGGGAGAGAGAGCGCAAAAGAGAGGGGAGGGAGCGCAAAAGAGAGGGGGGAGAGAGAGAGCACAAAAGAGAGAGGGAGAGAGAGAGCGCAAAAGAGAGGGGGAGAGAGAGAGCTCAAAAGAGAGGGGGGAGAGAGTGCAAAAGAGAGGGGGAGAGAGAGAGCGCAAAAGAGAGAGGGGAGAGAGAGAGCTCAAAAGAGAGGGGGAGAGCGCAAAAGAGAGGGGGAGAGCGCAAAAGAGAGGGGGAGAGAGAGCAAAAGAGAGGGAGAGAGCGCAAGTGGTGGGACCGCTGTACTGCAAAAAATGGCCCATGTGAACGGGCTTTAGGACTAGTATATATATATATATATATATATATATATATATATATATATATATATATATGTATATATATATATATATATATATATATATATATATGTATATATATATATATATATATATATATATATCCAATAACAGAAAGCACTCCAGAAGTCTTGTTAATTATATCACCTTTAATCGTGAACGTTTTCGGGCTACAAACAGCCCGTCCTCAAACTTACAAGGTTAGTAAAACACTTACCACCCCACTGTGTTATAGACCGCCACCAAGACAAGTGCGCCACGCTCTCCGCGGTGGATGCGCCGCCCCTAGCGAGTGACGTCATCGCCCGCGGCAACATGCAAAGAACTAAAACAAAAACAAAAGGGCAAAAGACAACAGTAAGTATATGCGGGCATAAAAGCAAAAAACTGCTGGGCACTGTAGTAATACAATAATATGCAATTCAATAGATTCACAGGTAGATAAAACAAATATCGTTAAGACAAAAGCCACGGTTATCATGGTAACCGATAAACAATAAGGCAACCTACAGCGTCTCCAGAAAGTATGTGACTATGGGGCTCCACAAAACAAACAGGAATACCAATCTGGTAAACAATCCTTATATGTTAAACATTATTGTGTGGAGTGGAGTCACATAACCGGACATATAGGGAAAAGGGAGATATCTCCCTTTTCCCTATATGTCCGGTTATGTGACTCCACTCCACACAATAATGTTTAACATATAAGGATTGTTTACCAGATTGGTATTCCTGTTTGTTTTGTGGAGCCCCATAGTCACATACTTTCTGGAGACGCTGTAGGTTGCCTTATTGTTTATCAGTTACCATGATAACCGTGGCTTTTGTCTTAACGATATTTGTTTTATCTACCTGTGAATCTATTGAATTGCATATTATTGTATTACTACAGTGCCCAGCAGTTTTTTGCTTTTATGCCCGCATATACTTACTGTTGTCTTTTGCCCTTTTGTTTTTGTTTTAGTTCTTTGCACGTTGCCGCGGGCGATGACGTCACTCGCTAGGGGCGGCGCATCCACCGCGGAGAGCGTGGCGCACTTGTTTTGGTGGCGGTCTATAACACAGTGGGGTGGTAAGTGTTTTACTAACCTTGTAAGTTTGAGGACGGGCTGTTTGTAGCCCGAAAACGTTCACGATTAAAGGTGATATAATTAACAAGACTTCTGGAGTGCTTTCTGTTATTGGATATATCGTGTTTTTGTTAGCACCCGAAGCTGCTGTACTAGGAGGATCTGGATTGCACTTTGTTTGTATATATATATATATATATATATATATAACATCCCTTTGCAGTCACATACATGGCCATAGAACATATAACTTTGAAAACTTATAAAAAATATATATATATATTTCTATGAATATTTGTTTTATCAGATAGTGTTTATATGAGTAACAGTATATTTTTGATTTATTAATTTAATCATGACCCTTAAGCGCAAGTTCTTCAGTCGCAATTACATAACGCCCTTTAAATTTGGTCGTGCACAAGCAAATAGGTTTGCTTCCAACTTGTACTACACGCACAAATTAAAGTACCGACAATATTCTGATATATCTCACCTGCAAATGTTAGCACAACACTTGTAATCTAGCCTATAATAGGAAAATAAATTCTAAAGGAAAAACAAACTAAAAAATTGGGAAGATATGAGATCTAAGTTAAAAGGCATAGATATACACAAACTTAAAGGGACGTTGTACACTAGATTTTTCTTTGCATAAATGTTTTGTAGACGAGCCATTTATATAGCTCACCTGGGAGTGTTTTTGTAAAAATGTATAGTTTTGCTTAATATTAAATAACACTGTGCTGATTTTCAGACTCCTAACCAAGCCCCAACATTTTAGATGTGCACTGATGTCTACAGAGTCCTGCTTGCTCTTGTATAATTGGTCTTTTCATATGCAGGGGAGGGGGTAGCGTATGCTCTTCTTGTTTGCTCAGCCCATTTCAGTGGGTGTTTCAGCCAAACCTCATCAACAGTGCTATATTAGAAACTTCTAAGTACATTTTTAAAAGGTTTTATAATGGATAATTATATCAGTATCTTTTTATATCAGTATTCTTCTTTATAGTAGTGTCTATTACATGCAGTTATATAATTGGTTGGTGTATACTTTCCCTTTAAAGGTACATGGAAGTTAACATTAACGCCTTAGCCCAATGCAACATTGCGTATAGTACCACATAGCGTACATATACGTCGGAGTCACAGGAAGCTCCAGCAGTCTTAGCTGTTAAGTTACAGCCGAGAGCTGGATTTCCTGAGCTCCAGGCATCTGCCTGCATATGTAACTGGAGCGCAATCGGTGCTTCGGTTCCATATGAAGGCAGATGCCAGATCATTGTGTGTCACCTTCTGTAACGATAATCTGCTGGTGCAAGGGGAAGGGAGAGTGAGAATACGGGAGACAGGTGGGTGGCCCAGCTGCAGAGGAGGGAGGGAGTGGGAGGACCCTACACTTTGGAAAATAAAAAATAAAGGGAAAGGGAGGGAAGGGGCACTATGCTACAGAAAAAAGGTGGGGTGGGGGTGTATAGGGTCCCTATGATCGCAGGTAAGGGAAGGTGGGTGGGCCACTACACTACAACCTTCTGGCTCATGCTGCAGTCCTCACTGTCAGCTTTGAGACTCTGCATCACTGCCTTTATCAGCTTGCTGTAATTCCATGGGTGCTGTGGGAGGGAAGCAGGGAGGCAGGTGGGCAGTGAATTGCAGGAGGTAGAGAAAGTGGAGTGTTTCCTAAGCTACATAAAAAAATTGTTGATGGAGGTGGAGGGATGGGCCACTATGCTATGGAAACGGGGGGAATTGGGAATAATCAACAATCACGTGGGGGGAAAGGTGAGGGGGTCCCTACACTACAAATATTTTATTTATAATTAATAAATAAAAAATAAGACAAATGATAAAAACTGTGTACTGGCAGACAGCTACCAGTATCTAATATGGCTGCTACTAGAGGGGGTGGGAGGTATCATGTAGGAGGGTAATCGCTACTCTACAGCTACCTGCTTAACTCCTTCAATGCTGGGAATATTAGAATTGTAGTGCGCAGCTGCAATTAGTGGCCTTCTATTACCCAAAAGCAATGGGAAAGACATGCATGTCTGCTATTTCTGAGAAAAAAAGGGGATTCCAGAGAAGTTTTTACAACCATTGGCCTTATGATAGCAGTAGGTGTGTATATAATTTCAGTAAGAAACCCCAAGTTTGCGAAAAAATATTTGGCGGCCAAATAGTGGCGTTAAATATACTAAAATGGTCCTAGATCAATACCTTTGACTGTCTACTTTAAAAATTATATCACATTTTCATAGGTAAATGAGAAGGGGATCCCAAAGAAGCTTTTACAACCAATTTCAGTTTCAGTTAGAAACCCAAATTTTTTGAAAAAGGTAAAGATTATAATATGATTGCATTAAGTGGTAAAACGTTGGCATGACATATATCAAAATGGGCCAAGATCAATACATTGAAGGCTAACATGTTTTGGCTAGATAGCCGTAATCATAGCTATCTAGCCGAAATATGTTGGCCTTCAGTTTGCTTGTGATGCCTTTCTAACATGTATTTGGACACTCCTGGAACCTTTTAAACTTTTTCAATAAAGGATTTATTTTTACTTGCACTGGATCACCTTTTTCACTTTTTCAACTTTATACACATTGCCAGACAAGATCCAGAGGCAAGGAGAGCTTGGTAACTTACTTGTATCAACGCGGTGACTGGATCGTTACATTGTACACTGGTTACTGTGGGGTAGATTGGACACGCCCCCCTGCACTCCTCATACTACAGCGACTCTGTCGGATACAGCAGAAGTTTGGAGCGGAGCCTCCGGAGATCAGAGGAAGCTGAGCCCGGGTCTTAGACACACTACAGAGCGGTAAGGGATAACAGCCACAGGCTGTTTGAGCACCGGTTGCTCCTGTTTATCTTTGATAGTATCCCCTGCCGTGTGTGATAATACCTGTACGTCTGAAATTATTGCCAAGTGTTTACGGCCAGACTGCTGCACAACAGAGACACTCTCTAAAACGAGATATTGACAGTTTAAACCCGGGTACATGCAAGTCACCGTTTGCATATAATATCACTACAAGTAAGAATTGTCACTCTTGACTCTAATACCGCACACCAACTTTGTACAGTGATTTTTTTCTGTTCTGACTGTGTATATATATATATATATATATATATATATATATATATATATATACTGTGTGTGTATATTTATATATATATAGTTTTCATATAGTTAAATTTAAAAAAAACTAGGCTCTATTTATGTTTAAATTGAGTGGCAGCAAAAATGCTACAAATTATCTGGTACTTTGGGCAAGTTTTTCTCTAAAATTCTCTTTCCAGAAGGGGTTAATGTTTTTTTATATCACTAAAAATTGAAGAATGAATGACAAAGGGAACATTGCTCTATCATTTGAAAGTCATCAACAGCTGCTGTAGTGATCTCTCATTTGGTTGGGCTTTATTTATCTTTTTTTTTAGTGTTTAATCATTCAAGTAAGGAACATTAGTCATTCAATTCTTGTTGATAATAGGTCATTATTGTAATAGTATATTTTATAATATTAAGTTAATAAATACAGAGAACCTGGAATCAACTGACCATTATACTAGAAACCAGTACCCAATGATGCTATTTCTTACCATTAAAAGATGATGTATAACTCTTTTAAAATAAAGTAACCTTATTGAATAGAAGGTCTAAAGACAACATGGCTATCAGGTGATGCCTCTTGTAATATGAATTGACTGATAGATCCATCAGATACTGGAAGATGGTCAGTGATGTTGTGAAGCTTGTTACTCACCCATATAAAATATTCCTTCTTGAGAATTAGTTTCATTTTTATAGGGGTTCTCATGCTTATCATAATGTTTTATGAATTGTCAATCTCCTGTTTATTTGAAGATTATATTAACTGCTTATACTTTTACTCCCCTATCCATCAAAACCAGGATATCCTTTGTTACGTAAATGGTTAGTTTGTTAGAGGTGATCACCCAATCACATGAGCAATTGCCACTATTTCATAATCAATGGATATGATGCACCCTTATCTTATCAATAACATCTCATTTTCTTTTTCTTTTTTTGGGAGGGGGATGCCTATTTTAAATGTGGGACACTCTGTCATTCCATCTGTCAGATCAGAAAGAAAAACTCCATCTAAATTGTATCTCTCTGTGGAGCCTGTACATTAGTTGAAATAGGGCCTGTCCATTTTACATAAATCCCAATTGTATTCTAATGTCACTTTATTTATGTATTAAAAGTAAGGAAACCCAGTAACTATTGATAAAGCTGTTTATATAGCATAGCAGGGTCTCTGAGTGCCGTAGCACTAGGTGTGTGTAATATGATACTGGCTTAGAAAAGAGGGGAAAATGGGTAACTCACTGAAACTGCTGAACGGATCCTCATCAACGGACCACTGGGACCCACCATCCGGTAAAGCCTTGTGCTGTAATTGAAGTAGGGACAGCGTCTCACTTACTTCCTGATGATACAGCTCACAAGTTGTCTCCAGCATGCTCCTCTGCGTTCTTCGGTTATCCCCTATGTCACACTCATGTGAGCTACCCTCCGGCCAATAGTAAACAAACAACACCTGCTCCAAACACTGCATCCACTGTTGTGTCCGGATTCAAGCTGGAATGAGGATACTTGTAGAAGATGAAAATCCGACACTAGGTATAAGTAAAACCAATTTCTTTATTCAACATCAAAGTTTAAAAACATTGGAGGAAACAGCATATCCTGTCAAGTAAACTGGCATTCACGGGCGTAGCACTGAAGGGCTTACGCGTTTTGGATTACATCTGTAGTCATAGCCCACAGTGCTAAACCCCATGCCTGTTTAAAAACCATATAAACAATCATGATAGGTTAAAAGAAACACACGCCTCCATGAATCGACCCAATCAAGACAGTCAATACAATTAAACCCTTAAGTGATAATTACAAGACTTAGACAATACATTAAGCATAATCAAGATTAGTGTTAATGCAATTGCAAGAATACAAATACAAAAGTACAGAGATTATTGATCTAATATAAACATAATAACATAGTAACCACCATGGAACCAGGGCATATGGACAAATGAACATGCAGATATATCTGGATAGCATATATACATTCCGAAAAAAAAAAAAAAAAAAAAAAACATATGAAAAAATATACAAGAAACCTTATATGCAATATAATATAGCACTATGACATTAATGTAGCGGCCATACCTAGTGGTAAAAAGGATCGAAAATGTGATAACAAAAAATTCATATATGAATACAAAGAGTTCTAAGCACAAGTACAGGGCTTAGTATGTAGATAAACTAGACATACGACATTAACATCTCCCAGTATAATAATATTTATATACAGTACTGCCAAATTGATACATATAGCACCTGAAGATGACCTGCCTAAAAATAAAATCATTATATAATATATTACACCTCAGTAAATTGATCATACAAGTGGAATAAAGAAACTAATAGCATCATCCGCTTGCTCACAATACTGCTCAAAAAATGATTAAGATATTTCAATATATTTCTGATAATATCTGTCACGGCTAAGTAGGAGTTAACCGCTTGTTCAGGTGTGTCTCCTGATAATGTTACATTCCCCTTTAAATATGTAATATATATGAGTTTGATATGTAGCCTTTTAAGTTAGTTTGGAGGAAAATACCAGGAATATAATCTCCCAAAACAGAGTAAGGCACAATAATATGGTAAGCAGAATAGTGTAGCAATAATTCCTTAGTTATACCAGGCAGGCGATAAACAGTTAATGCAGTGAAAGCACAAACAGAGAGTAGCTGTAATTGATTTAGGCAGGTTGTTAGTACAGGCAAGCTGAATAGGCAGTCTGATATTACAAGCAAGCTGAAACAATTCTGAGCACGTTACTCACAGTGTCCAGTTACCAAATTAAGATTTTGTTAGCAGAACAGACAGGAGAGAAAAAACCTTACCAGATTCAGTTCTTTAGGAGAGGTGAGAGTTACCGGAGTCTGCAGCTGAGAGCGGTTGAGGAGCGAGATGCAGGGAAAACGATGTCCACAGAAAGTGCAAGGAAACTCTTTAGTTATAACGGACTGCTTCAGAGCTGGAGAAGGAGATTAGCAAACTTCTTCAATAAACCAGCAATGAAGCAGAGGAAGTGGGGCATTTTATCCAAAACAGGAAATGAGGCAACTGCTTTGTTAAGGTGGACATGGAATAATATAAGATAATGCCTTCTTAAGGTGAAAATGAACATGACATACTCCCCCAAAAAGACACCTCAAGGAAGGTGTCATGGTGCAGGGCGGTCTGGGTTCCGACGGTGGAAGAGGGACACCAAACGGTCAGCAGAAAGGTTGGAAGCGGGTTCCCATGAGTCCTCAGATGAATAAAATCCAGCCCATCGCACCAAATACTCTAGAGATCCGTGGTGCCGTCTAGAGTCCAGAATCGACTGCACCTCATATTCAGGATCTGGTTGGGGTGTAGACACTGGAGGGACTAGGTCTGGAGTGGATGGGTGACACGGTTTTATCAATGAGATGTGGAATGTTGGATGAATACGGTATTGTGGAGGCAGTTGTAACGTTACAATCATGGGGTTTCTTATCGCTGTTATGCTGAAGGGTCCTATGAATAATTTGTTTAGTTTCCTGTTAGTGTTTGGTATTCTGAGGTTTTTCGTAGCCAACAAACCCTTTGGCCAACTGTATATACAGGATGGGACCTGTGTCGGAGATCATAATACTTCTTTTGAGTTGCTTGAGATTGTTTAATATTGTCCTGAATGATGGTGAAGGTCTGGTTAATTGTGTTGACTAGGTCATTAACTTGGAGGTTGCGAGAATCAGAAGTCGAGAAAGGGTGAAACCGTGGATGCATACCTGAGTTGATGTAGAAGGGAGAGAATCCGGTGGAGGTATTGGAGGTGTTGTTATATGCAAATTCTGCAAAACTGAGATATTCAGCCCAGGAATCCTGCTTGTGGGAACAGAAACAGCGGAGATACTGTTTGAGCCATAGATTGGTCTTTTCACATTGCCCATTCGTTTGTGGGTGGCAAGCTGTTGACAGGTGTTGTTGCATATGTAGAGCAGTGTAGAGAGACCTTCAAAATTTTGATGTGAACTGACTTCCGCAATCACTTAGGACAGCTGTTGGAACACCATGTAGCCGTACAATTTCCTTGAGGAACAGGTCTGCTGTTTTCTGTGCGGTGGGTAGAGATTTCATAGGAAAGAAATGAGCCATCTTGGAGAATAAATCTACGACAACATATATTACAGTAAAGCCTGATGAGTTCAGGAGGTCCACAATGAAATCCATGGAAACAGAGTACCATGGTCTTTCAGGAACCGGCAGTGGTTGTAGTAAGCCTAGTGTTTTTTTGTGTGAAGGTTTAGATAAGGAGCAGGTTATGCACAAGGCAACATACGTTTCCACTGACTTTCTCATAGCTGGCCACCAAAAGGATCTTTGTAGTAGGTCATATGTCTTGTGAATGCCAAGGTGACCTGCTAGAGGTGAATCATGTGAAAGGCTTAGAACCTTATTACGTAGAGTGGGTGGAACATACATCTTAATTCCGTAGTGATAGATACCTTGTGAATCAGGACTTAGAAGTTCATAAGGCAGGGTGGCATCCTGTTGCTGTTGTGTCAACATTTCTTGTTGATACTGTGTCAAGAAGGCGAGAATGTTGGAACCAGGCACTACTGTGGAGCGTTGTGGTGTACAGGTGAGTTTGTGATCTTTTCGTGAGAGGGCGTCTTCCTTCCCTTCTTTGTCCCTGGCCGGTATGTAATGGTGTAATTAAACCTAGAGAAGTACAAGTTCCAGCGTAATTGTCGGGCAGATAGAGTTCAGTTTGTTTGGATGTACTGTAGATTTTTGTGGTCTGTAAAAATGGCAATAGGGTGTTCCGCACCCTCCAGTAGATGTCTCCATTGATCAAATGATACCTATATGGCCAGGAGTTCCTTTTCTCTAACCTCATAGTTTAGTTCTGGTGGAGTAAGGAGTCTTGAATAATATGAGACGGGATGCAGGGGATCTTGGGGGATCTCCTTTGTGAAAGGATGGATGCTATGGCATGGTCTGAGGTGTCTACCTCAAGCACGAAATGGTAAGAAGTATCAGGAATTTGTAAAACTGGGGATGTGACAAAACACAACTTGAGATGGTCAAAAGCTTTGTTACAAGTCTCATTCCAACAGAATGTGGAAGAACTTTTTGTCAAATTAGAGAGAGGTTTTGTTATGGTGGCAAAATTATGTATAACGCGCCTATAAAAATTGGCAAAACCCAGGAACCTTTGTACATCCTTTTTATTTTTGGGTATAGGCCATTGTTGTACTGCAGATATTTTGTTTTCTTCCATCTTGACCTCATTTTGGTTAATGATGTAACCTAAAAATGAAATTTGTCTAGAGTGGAATGTACATTTTTCAAGTTTAATGCATAAATTATGATTTCTGAGTCTGGAAAGTACAATTCTGACATGTTTGACATGGTCTAGGAAATTACTAGAGTATATGAGTATATCGTCCAGGTACACAACTAGGAACGTATCAAGGATATCACGAAAGATGTCATTTATAAAAATCTGAAATGTCGCCGGTGCGTTGCATAAACCGAATGGCATAACTGTATACTCATAGAGATCGTAACGGGTCCTAAATGCAGTCAGCCATTCATCACCGGACCTTATTCTCTCAAGGTTATAGACACCTCTTAAGTCTAGTTTGGTAAAAAACTTAGCACCTCTTAACCTCTCTATTAACTCTGGAATAAGAGGTAGGGGGTATCTGTTTTTACGTGTACGCTTATTAAGTTCCCTATAATCTATTATAGGGCGGAGAGACCCATCCTTGTTTTTAACAAAAAACATCCCAGCCCCTGCTGGTGAGGTGGAGGGTCGAATAAACCCCTTTTTTAAGTTATCGTTTATATAATCTTTCAGGTGGGATAGAGAGAGGGTAGATACGACCATAGGGAACTGTAGCGCCAGGTAAGAGATCTATAGGACAATCGTACGGTCTGTGCGGGGGGAGTGTTTCTGCACTCTTTTTATCAAAAACATCAGAGAAATCAAGGTATTGCTCTGGTATTTTAGATGGAAATGTAGTCAGTAGTGTGGGAGTGGGAGAACAAGTGGTGGTACAGAATTGAGAGGGAAAAGATAGGGAGAGATCTTCCCAATGAATTAGTGGTTGGTGGAGGTGAAGCCAAGAAATACCCTGAACTATGGAGTAGATAGGAGAAGATATAATATCAAATGACAAGGATTCTGTATGACCAGTAGCTGTTGTGAGAATAAGAGGGACAGTTTGATGTGTAACAGGACCAGATGGCAAATTAGAACCGTCAATAACTCTAAGAGGCAGGGGGTTGCCTTTAAGGAAGAAAGGAATTGTATTGCTTTTGACCAGGTCAATGTCAATGAAATTGCCACAGGCACCCGTGTCTACAATGGCGTCAATCCTGAGGCTGTGATGGTCCCACTGTAGAGACAATGGTAGGATTATATTGTTAACACTACTCATTTTGGAATAGAAGCAATGTGTATAGAAATTAGACTTACTCGGAGGGGCGGAGCCGGCAGCTGCAGAGATGGCAGCATAACTCCGGAGCTCCGCTGTAAAGGCCCTTATATCATTATGAATCCTCACCATCCTTGCCCCTAAACTCTCCTACAACATTCCCCAGCACCTCTAAAACCTGTGGCAACAACTCTGAGGGATAATCCTTTCATCTCCCCCTGGACCAGAGACACCCAGCACTCCGGGCCGAATTCAGGCCACATCTGACATCAGGCAACAAATGTACCCCTTTGCTGGTCATCAGGGGCCACAACCAAGCTCCTAGGAAGGCCCACAATCTAAAACGAAGGGCCCCAAGACTGAAAAACAGCACCCGATTTTCGAGTCGGACCGGAAAATAAATTTAGCCCGGGGATTGGGCCTACTCCGGAACTCCGTTTTCTCCAGGGTAAGAACTTTTTATAAACCCTACTAAATCAGCCTACCCACACTGAGACAAGCGCATTCCCTAACTGTAATCTGGCCACAATATATAATTAACAACTGCATGACCTCTGCAGGCCTCTGCAACACACTGAGCCTGGGGATTAGGCCTACTACAGGACCAGCTACAGACACAGACTAGCTGCGCACTCTAACCTAACTTTCATGCCTAATTACTGAAACAGGATCTGCAACTCAAATACTCCAAATACCCCTTTGTGCAAAAGAGGAAATAAATAACAGTTTTGCTGCTTTTAACCACTGACTCTGTTGACTCTGCAGCTCTTTTGAAACATAAATCCTCAGCAACATTCAATACCTGACTTTCAAACTTAGCCTGGAGATAAAACCACTCTTTCCATGATTTGTTGCCGTGATTCTAGTACATTCTAGTACAGACTTTAACCCTTCCAGCCGCAATACACCACCGCTGTGCATCTTTTATTTATTGGCAGTGATTACAAGACCCTTTTGTCTGTTTTGAGGACTTGTTCTAACACCTCCATGTACCTCATAAGTGTTTCTTGACATAAGACAATCTTGGCGCAGGAGAATCACGAGTCACGCCACGTGTATCTCTGGCCCAACATGACGGCTAAACGCAATGTCAAACATGACAAAATGTCAAAATCTCTTACAGGGAAATCAAGCCTTATGTCCTCTTTTTTGCATAGTTCAGACACAATGAATACCTCTCCTGCTTCCCAAAAAACTGGTGACAAAACCCCTCAAACCCTGTCACAGGAATCTCAACCAAACAGAACTTTACCAGCTGAATGCCAACTCTCTCCTTCATTTTTGCAAAATTTACCATCGAAAAAGGACATTGCGGACATAGTCCGTTCCTGTATTAGAGAAGAGCTGGCCGAATTAAAGCAGGACATTCACACCTTAGGTTTCCAAGTTGAATCTCTTGAAAGTAACCAAGAAACCATTAAAGAGGATGTACAGCAACTAACTGACCAAGTAACCTCTCAACAGGAGACCATACTTTCTCTTCAAGATAAGCTCGACGACCTCGAGAATCGAAGCAGGCGCAAAAATATGCGTATCAGAGGAGTGCCAGAGTCAGTCTTGCCCAGGGATTTCCCAGTTTATTTGCAAGATGTATTTCAACATCTGAAAGAATCTTCCTATACTGAGGATATCCTATGGGTCAGAGCTCATAGAACTTTGAGACCAAAACCTCCTGACTCCTGAGATATCGTGATCCGTTTAAAGAACTTTCAAGAAAAAGAAATGCTCTTACGACAATCCCGCAAAACTCAGCCTGTAAGATTTAGAGGCAATGTCTTACAATTCTTCCAGGACTTATCAACCCGCACCTTACAATGCAGGAAAGAATTTTCAACTCTTACTACCATGTTAAGAAATAAGAGAATCCCCTACAGATGGGGCTTTCCAACACATCTTTGGACCATCAGCAATAACACCCGTGTCATCTGCAAAACTCCAGAGGACACTCAAACTTTTTGTACAGCACTTGGCCTTGAACCACCTATGGAATCACTACCTGAACCACAGAACTCACAAATCTCCAAGGGACGAATCAATCCAAATGAGTCTTGGCATACAGCCCTTCCTAAGAAAGCCAAAGCAAAAGAAGCCACCACAAGAAGGCAACCCACTACCGGCTTGACCTCCTCTGAAGACTCACCTTTGTGAACTCTTTTACACCTATCTCAGTAATACTAAACAAATAGATGGACATTTTGGCGAATGTTGCCCCTTCGGGAAAGGCAAGTACAGGTCATCATCATTTAGTCTAGTCTTTTTGCAACTCAGCAATTTAGAACCTTCTGCTATTATCAGAATGAGAGCAAAGATAGATTCTGACAACTCCTTTTCCATCATGCCTACCTCATCCTCTCCCCCCTTACCACCTATCCTTTCCCCTTCCTACCCACCCCTCCGACTTATCTACCTCACCTTCCCCACTCTAGGATTCCTATTCAATATAATTTAAAAAAAAAAAATGTCAACTTCTCAGGGCACTTTATGGTACTGCCCCCAACTTACTCTCAGTTATGACCTATGATAGGCAGAGAGATTTTTTGTTTTTGGTTAATATGTCAATGTTTTTTATGGTTAATAATGTTATTATGTTTGTTATGAGAAACTGTTTAAGTTATCACCTGTCAAATGAATGTTTTTCTCCTGCAGAGATGTGCCCACACATATGTAAGATACATATACGTAAAGTGCTCTATGTGACCTCATCCACACAATTAAACAACATACCCTAACAAACACACTATGTTGCCCAAAAATAAGAACGATGAAACTCGTAAACTAACACTTCTTACACAAAATGCTAAGGGACTCAACTCACCCCACAAACGATCTAAAGCCCTTTCAGACCTTTCAAAAAGACAGGTAGACATCTTATTCCTACAAGAGACTCATTTTAAAAAAAACAAAGAGCCCAAATATTTTGTGAAAACATTCACCACTCACTACCACAGCTCCAACACCTCAAAAAGAGGTGGAGTCAGTATTCTACTGCATAAGTCTCTCCCCTTCACCCATATCCAAACCTCTAGAGACACTGAGGGCCGTTTTCTCGGCCTAGTAGGTCTACTTTATGGTAGACCTATTACCCTGGTAAATATTTACGCCCCAAATGTAAAACAAACCCCTTTCTTTAAACAAATATTTAACCGCATTATAGACATCGCAAAAGGACCCATCTTTGTTGCAGGGGATTTTAATGTTCCCATTCACCCTACTAAGGATAGCTCCAATCCTACAATAGCGATATCAAAAAAAGTCACTAATGTATTATGGACAGGTTTGAGAAACCTTAACCTCCACGACACTTGGCGTTTTATCCACCAGGACACCCGAGACTATACCTTTTTCTCCCATCCTAACAGAACATATAGTCGCATAGATTACATTTTCACCAATCAACCTGCCCTAGCCTTAGTCAACAGATGCGTTATTTCCCCCACATCATGGTCAGACCATTCAGCGGTAAAACTAACCATATCATGGACAAACACCCCACTAACATCATATACGTGGAAACTAGACAACTCCCTTCTTAACAATCCAGACACAATTAAGAAACTTACTAGCACCATTGAAGAATATTTTAGATTGAATATCCCCTCAACAGCCAACAAATATACAATATGGGAAGCACACAAGTGCGTGCTCAGGGGCGAATTAATTAAATTAAAGGCTCATTTCCAAAAATTACATCGACAGCAATATAATGAGCTATCAAACACCTTTGCCCGACTGGATCTGGCCCATAAACAATCCCCTACAAACCCTGATATACTGACTGACTTACAAAACGCTAAACAAGCATTAGACGGTTTCCTACAAATAGAATACCAGACACTTCGCGCAAAAACTAACAGCATGTTTTATTATGAAAGCAATAGGTCAGGCAAGTTATTAGCAAGAGCCTTGAAAAAAAAGAGATTGAAATCTTATATTAACGAATTACAAACACCTAATTGTCCCCACACCCTAAAAACTACTAAAGAAATTCTACAATCCTTTCATGACTATTATTCCACCTTATATAATATTCAAAGAAATCCACCCTCTCAAGGCCCTACCCCAGCTCTGATCTCTTATATTTCCAGCGCACATCTACCCACTATAACAACTGATCAACTTAACACCCTTAACAAACCCATTACCCAAATTGAACTCACCACGGCCATAAAATCACTTAACAATGGGAAAAGCCCAGGGCCAGACGGTTTCACTGGAAAGTACTATCACACCTTCTCTTCTCAACTATCCCCTTATCTCACTCAATTATTCAACGAGGTAACGGACACTAACCCGTTCCCCCAACCCATGCTAGAAGCGCAAGTAGTAGTGATCCCAAAACCAGGTAAACCCCCTACAACGCCCGCTAACTTTCGCCCAATCTCCCTCCTTAACATAGATATCAAACTTTACGCTAAAATATTAGCCACCCGCATCAACCTAATACTCCCAACAATTGTACATATTAATCAGGCAGGTTTCACTCCTCTTAGAGAAGCTAAAGATAATACGACCAAAATTCTATTACTAATGGAACATGCAGTTCACAACCATATCCCCTCCGCGTTCATTTCTATGGACGCGGAGAAAGCCTTTGATAGGCTAAACTGGCAATTTCTGAAGGAGACACTTACCCAATTTGGCTTCGACTCGACCTTCACTGGAAAAATATTCTCCCTTTATAACAGTCCCCAAGCCAAAATAAAGTTGAACAATACCTTGTCCCAACCATTTTCAATCACAAACGGAACGAGACAGGGATGCCCCCTCTCCCCTATATTATTTATCCTTGCAATGGAGGTCCTAGCATCACATATTAGACACAACACGGACATACAGGGGTTCAAAATTGCTCACCAGGAATATAAAGCTACCTTATACGCTGATGACCTCTTTCTCACACTAACACGACCTCAAAACTCACTTCCCCCCCTCATTCAAACAATACACCAATACGGCAATTTTTCAAACTTCAAAATAAATATTACCAAATCAGAATTGCTCCCACTTGGACTACAGACGGAGGAAATCACTGCCATACAAGCACTCGCTCACTTTCGCATACAACCGCGCGCTATAAAATACCTCGGTGTATATATCTCCCACCACACACAAGTCACACTGGACACCAATTATAAAGCCATAGCCGATTCAATCCAAAATATACTGCGCTCCTGGAACAATAAACCACTCTCATGGTTAGGCAGAATTAATTCAGTCAAAATGATTCTTCTCCCCAAATTACTATACCTCTTCCAAACACTACCGATCCCAATCCCCAAATCTGTGATACACAATCTTCAAAAATCCTTCATCTCCTATATATGGCAACACAAAAGACCTCGGATAGCTACTGCCACCCTTTATCGCTCCAAAGAACTGGGCGGCCTTGGGATCCCAAACCTTACCCAATATAGACTGGCTAGCTTCTACACCAGAATAATACATTGGTGCAGACATTGAGTCCACAAAGAATGGGTTCTTCTAGAGCACTTGTTATCAAATACTTCACATCTTGGCAGCAAGTGCTGGCTACATATCTACCAATAATCACTAGAGAAACTTTAAAACTATGGGATACATCCATAAAACAACATAACCATATCTCAACTGTACCCTCCCCACTAACACCCCTTTGTGAAAATCCAGATTCTCCAATACCATTCCCCACACAAACATCTCAAACACCTCACATTATAAACTCCTCTCCCTGCCTTACAGTCATTCAAAACGGGAAAATCAAACCCTTAACCAAACTGGCCCCCATCCTGGACAAAATACATATAGAATGGTTTAAATACCAGCAACTAACAGACTTCCTTGTCAAACATCCACATAAGCTATTACTTTTTTGCCCCCATACGGGTTACGAAAGCAGCTGCATCTATGACACCCTACACAGGGGCTTTCTATCTTCTACATACCAATTACTTACGCAACCGAGCAGCACATCTCTCCCCTTGTACACGCAAAAGTGGGAAACAGAGATAGGCATTACACAAACCCCTAAGGAATGGCAAAAAATCTTCTCTTGCATGACAAAATCCTCCTCATCCATTTATGTAATGGAAATGAATGTTAAGTTACTATATAGATGGTACTATACACCTCACCGACTTCACACCATTTTCCCTACACACTCACCGGAGTGTTGGAGAGGTTGCCACAACATTGGCACTCCCACACACATCTGGTGGACATGCCCAACAGCCCAAACATATTGGGAAGCTATCAGAGTCGAATTCAAAAAAGTTCTATCTCTAAGTCTCAGGCTCGACATCTGGTTTTTCATCTTTAATAAATTTACCAAAATAACTTGCAAACTCCGACTAGCCCTACTGACCATCATGACAAACTCAGCAAAACGACTAATTCCCAAAAACTGGAAATGCAATACACTTCCATCTATCCAGGTCTGGAGACAAACAACCACCCAATCTCTTCAACTAGAAAAATATCGCTTTACTCGTAACAAACAAGTAGCCGACTATGACTCGATATATTTTTTGTGGGAGGAATATCTTAATCAGACAACCCCCACACCCAAAACCACCACCCGAACATCCACTTCTTAAATGCATATTCACTGACTACCCTTAGCTGACAAGCCAGATGCCTTCTCCTATTACTTTGACTTGAACAGAAGGTCATTTCAAGAGCCTGATAATCACTGACACAACAATTTACGTTTCTGCAGGAATCATGTACATATGAATATACATTTATACATCCATTTGAATTGTTCATTGTATTTTCTCATTCACTTAATTGAATTGTTTCCTTTTTTCTTTTTTCTTACCTAGTTTAAATAACTTACCTATGCAATCTAAATTTGCCTATTGAACGATAAATATATCTACAACTCATATATGTCGAAACACTGTGTTATGTATATGGAATCATTGTAACCACATTGTTGCATATGTAACTGTTTTAATTCTGCGTTGTACGCAGTAATTTTATGTTCAATAAAGCTTTTGAAAAAAAAAAAAAAAAGAAACTAGACTTACTCATCTTCTGTTTGGCAAGGAGAGGGCAATCCTTTACTAGGTGATTGTGTGCTGCGCAATACATGCATAAGTTAAGGGATCTGCACCTGGATCTTTCTTGGGCAGACAGTGGACCCTTTATGAAACCTATGTCCATAGGCTGATCAGTAGTTGAGGAGTGAGTGGGTATGTTAGATATTGATTTACGTACTGGGTAAGTGGCAAGTGCCTTTTCTAGCTTTCTTTCTCTCAAGCGTCTATCGATGCGTACAAGGTAGCGTACAAGTCCTCTAGGTGTTCTGGTACACCAATTCTGGACAGTTCGTCTTTTATATCGTCTGAGAGACCCAGTCTAAACTGTTTTTTCAGGGAAATGTCATTCCATAAAGAATCCCTAGCCCAGATCTTAAACTGGGTGATGTACTGCTCGACTGGGTTCTTGTGTTGTTTGAGACTCCTGAGTTTACTCTCAGCGGTCAGCTGGCGGTAGGGATCATCATACAGATGGGATAATGTATCTATGAAAGAACTTAGTGAATTGAGGATGGGATCCTGACTCTCATATAAAGAATCAGCCCAGGCACGAGGCTCACCTCTCATATATGACAGAATGAGGAATACTTTGGTCCTATCGTTAGGATATGTCTTTGGTCTTAATTTGAATAGTAACAAACATGCATTTCTGAACTGCTTGAAAGTGGTTCTGTCCCCAGAGAATGTTTCTGGGAGTGATACCTGGGGTTCACTAGAGTGGTCACCACTAGACCCTTTGACTGTGAGGGCTTCTCTTAAGCAAGTCCTAAGATTCTGGTTCTCTACCTGCAAATCCCTAAAGGCTTGAGACAAATTATCCATGCGTTGATTTAAAGAGTGTAACTGTGGTGAATAATCTGTAGGTTCTATTTTAGTGCAGTAACCCTTTTTTATTTTAAGGCTGGTTTATTATGTCATGGCTAAGTAGGAGTTAACCGCTTGTTCAGGTGTGTCTCCTGATAATGTTAGTTATAACCGACTGCTTCAGAGCTGGAGAAGGAGATTAGCAAATGTCTTCAATAAACCAGCAATGAAGCAGAGAAAGTGGGGCATTTTATCCAAAACAGGAAATGAGGTATCTGCTTTGTTAAGGTGGACATGTAATAATATAAGAGAATGCCTTCTTAAGGTGGAAATGAACATGACAATATCATTTTATCATTATTCCCAATGGTTCATGACATCATATTTGGAATTCAGGTCATTAGGCACTTGTGTACCCAATGTAAAAATTCAGTAAGCTTCCTTTTTCGCCAAAAGTTGGTCAATATCCCCCCCTCTCTTAGGTTTATGTATCTTTTCTATAGCACACCAGGTAAAGCTCAATAGACTGCCCTTGTGGAAAACACCAAAGTGTTGTACAATTGGTGTTGAGGCCCTCTTGATGTTAAAGGAAGAGAGATGTTCCCTAATCCTTGTATTGATGTCCCTAGAAGTAAGTCCCACGTACTGGACTCCACACTGGGTACACTCAAGGTAAATTACATAATCCGATGTACAGTTCATGCAGGCACCTATGGTGTAGCTCTTGTTAGTAACAGTGCTAATAAAGTTTTTTGTAACTTTTACATATTCGCACAGTTTACGGTGTCCGCATTTGTACATTCCAATATGTTTTAGCCATGAGCCACTGGGATTCTAATCAGGTGGGAGCGAGAATGGAACCCAAAGTTGGGCTCTTCCTATAAGAACATCTCAAACCATTCTTAACAGTATCAACCAACTTATCCTCAGCTGTTATAATAGAGAAATGTTTACGTACAATATTACAAATCTGTGAATATTGGGCACTATGTGTTGTAACGAAAGTTACACCATTAAAGGGCTTAGCATCAGAAGTCTTCATTTTTAAAAGATCCTCCCTACTGAGTTTACTGACTTGTGCCCTAACTTTTTTAACTGCCTGAGACGGATATTTTCTAGCCTTGAGTCTCTTTTCAAGATCCATGGATTCTGTCAAGAACATGGAGGAATCTGTACAATTCCTTTTACGTATAATATATTCACCCTTAGCAAACACAAAAGGCACATGCCTGGGATGGCAATTAGTACCTAATAGCAAAGAATTTCCTGAAATAGCCTTTCTGTAGATAGTAGATTTTATGATGCTCTTATTGGTACCCACCAAAGTTAAATCTAGGAAATTAATATATTTAGGGTTCCATTCATAGGTAAATCTTTGACCAATCTCATTGTTATTAAGATAGTCAATGAAAGGAGGGATGCTGGATCGCCTGTCCAAATGAAAAGTAAATCATTGATATATCTCTTAAACAAAGAGATATACTGTCTATAAGGATTACTACCTCTAAAGATGTGGTAAAACTCCCACCAGCCAAGGAACAAGTTGGCAAATGATGGTGCAAATTTCGCTCCCAAATCTAGGAAATTAATATATTTAGGGTTCCATTCATAGGTAAATCTTTGACCAATCTCATTGTTATTAAGATAGTCAATGAAAGGAGGGATGCTGGATCGCCTGTCCAAATGAAAAGTAAATCATCGATATATCTCTTAAACAAAGAGATATACTGTCTATAAGGATTACTACCTCTAAAGATGTGGTAAAACTCCCACCAGCCAAGGAACAAGTTGGCAAATGATGGTGCAAATTTCGCTCCCATGGTGGTACCATATCTCTACCCTCAAACTTGAAAAAAATGTGGGTAAGCAGAAAGCTAACCACCCTCAAGACAAAGCACTTAAAGGGACACTGAACACAAATATTTTCTTTTGTAATTCAGATAGAGCATGCAATTTTAAGCAACTTTCTAATTTACTCCTATTATCAATTTTTCTTCGTTCTCTTGCTATCATTATTTGAAAAAGAAGGCATCTAAGCTTTATCCACCAATCAGCAAGGACAACCCAGGTTGTTCACCAAAAATGGGCCGGCATTTAAACTTGCATTCTTGCATTTCAAATAAAGATACCAAGAGAATGAAGAAAATTTGATAATAGGAGTAAATTAGAAAGTTGCTTAAAATTTCATGCTTAATCTGAATCATGAAAGAAAATTTTTGGGTACAGTGTCCCTTTAAAGACATCAGAATAGTCCAAAAAGTGGTCAAGGAAAAATGTGATAGCTTCAACCCCCTTAGTATGAGGTATACTCGAGTATAGGGACACAACGTCCACTGTGAGCCACTTTGCATTTTCTGTCCACATAAATTTGTCCACCACATTAAGCACATGCTTTGTATCTCTCAAGTACGAGGGGAGTGACATAACCACAGGCTGTAAAATATGGTCAAGCCATTCAGATAAATTGCCCAGTAAGGAGTCCACCCCACTAACAATTGGGCGTCCCTATACATTTACCAGGGATTTGTGTGTCTTTGGAAGGTGATGGAACAGGGGAGTCTTGGGATGTTCCACCAATAGAAAATCCATGGTTGCTAAATCCAAACTTCCCTGCTCCAAACCATCGTCCAAAATGTGTTTTAGCTCGATCTGAAACTGTGAAGTGGGATCCCCCTTAAGTACCAAATAGTCATCAGGATTCTGTAGTTGTCTTAGACCTTCAGCTATGTATTGGGCATGATCTATAATGACCACCATACCCCCTTTAACAGATTTCCTAATCACCAATTCAACATTGTCCCTAAGTTCAGTAAAAGCTTTCTTCTCAGCTGTTGTAAGATTTTGTTTTGTTTTAGGTTTATTCTCTTTCAAGGTAACCAGATCCCTCTCCACCCTATTGTAAAAGGTTTTCGATAATGTGGCCCCTATTCTGAATGGGGTAAAATTTAGATTTTTTCTTGAAAGTCGGACCTCTTTTTGTATGACCACCATAATTAAAGACTTCTAATTGAAGCTGATGGAGTGAAATTATATCACAGCTTTCTTAACACCTAACACCCTAACATGAACCCCGAGTCTAAACACCCCTAATCTTGTACTTATTAACTCCTAATCTGCCACTCCCGACATCGCAGACATCTACATTATACTTATTAACCCCTAATCTGCCGCTCCGGACATCACCGCCACCTACATTATACTTATTAACCCCTAATCTGCTGAGGAGCTTGTACATCTTCAAGACATCCAACGTGGAGCATCCTCTTCTTCCGATGGACTAACGACGAATGAAGGTACCTTTAAATGACGTCATCCAAGATGGTGTCCCTTAGATTCCGATTGGCTGATAGAATTCTATCAGCCAATCTGAATTAAGGTAGAAAAAATCCTATTGGCTGATTGGCTCAGCCAATAGGATTGAGCTTGCATTCCATTGGCTGATTGGAACAATAGAATAGAATAGCCAATAGAATAGCCAATAGAATGCGAGCTCAATCCTATTGGCTGATCCAATCAGCCAATAGGATTGACGTTCAATCCTATTGGCTGATCCAAGCAACCAATAGGATTTTTTTCTACCTTAATTCCGATTGGCTGATAGAATTCTATTAGCCAATCGGAAGCTAAGGGACGCCATCTTGGATGACGTCATTTAAAGTTACCTTTATTTGTCATTAGTCCGTCGGAAGAAGAGGATGCTCCGCGTCGGATGTCTTGAAGATGTACCCGCTCCGCAGCAGATTAGGGGTTAATAAGTATAATGTAGGTGGCGGCGATGTCCGGAGCGGCAGATTAGGGGTTAATAAGTATAATGTAGATGTCTGCAATGTCGGGGGCGGCAGATTAGGAGTTAATAAGTGTAAGATTAGGGGTGTTTAGACTCGGGGTTCATGTTAGGGTGTTAGGTGTAAACATAAATTTCCTTTCCCCATAGGAATCAATGGGGCTGCGTTACTGAGCCAAGCGCTGCTTTTTTGCAGGTGTTAGACTTTTTCTCAGCCGGCTCTCCCCATTGATGTCCCTATGGAGAAATCGTGCACAAGTACTTATAACCAGCTCACCGCTCACTTAAGCAGCGCTGGTATTGAAGTGCAGTGTGGAGTTAAATTTTGCTCTACGCTCACTTCTTGCCTTTTTTTTATATTTTAATATTTTTATTGAGGTTATTAACAAGTACAATTATATAATCATGGACATCAAATATTGAAAGAGACATATTGCTTATTGATACATTATGAAGATATCTTAACAATAGAACTTTTAAAACAGCATAAATTATATAGTGCATATTGAAGTTAGAACCTCACTTTTTTTTTACAAGTCTAATTTCTTCCAGTAACATGAGGGCCACTCGTGGACCCTGGAAAATTTTGGACACTATAGAGGAGGTATACTGATGTTATGGGTGGTCACTCACGTACCAATACTGTAATGTACATCGCAACCATTAGACAGTGTAAGTGGAGACATGGAACAATAAAAGGGCAACAAAGGGATAATGCCACACATAAATGCAAAGCCATTACTATACTACATTGCATAACAATATACTCAACAATACAGTATACGGGGACCACAACCAATGGAGGAGGCATATGCACTAAGGTGGATGCTCAAAATGGGGATGTGTCGCATACCCATACTGGATGATTCAAGGGGGGTGCCCTGTTTCGTCTATAGGTACTACTAGCAAAGAGGATTGAGAATTAAAGAAAGAGTCAATGACTGAGATGTACCCCCTAGTCACAGTACTACGTACTTAATGTTCCCAAACAGGTAAGTTTTGTTTATATAAAAGGTATCTAGTTAGGGACAATGTATTGAGCACCAAGCTAGAAGGGGATGCCATAGTCAAGGGGTACATAGTTACAAATTAGTTAATATATAAAAGCATAATGCACTGTATATAAATTATAGAGAGTGGAGTTTTGCTCTTATAACTTTTCTGGTGGAGCGGCCCTAGCTTAATTTTTAAGTGTGATAAATTGGCCGTTGACAAACAAGAAAAATGGTAGCAACATTCACAGGAAAGCAAACATCAAGGAAGCCCCCAATAAGAGAGATGTTTAAATGCAATAATTATAAAGCATAATAATACGTATACATAATGAAGTTTTACCCCACTCTGTATCAATCAGACTAAAGAATGTTTGACATCTTGTACCCTCAGGAAAACTCCGGAATTACGTCCATCATATGAGGGGAAATCTAAATGAATTATGTTAAATGGCAATGTCCTTTCGCTTATCATAGGTAACATGGTTATTGACATGAGATAGTTCACCTATGGATCCCTTCTTTTAACCGATTCCAGTCTTTGCATAGGGAAAGACCTGCTTTGTGCTGTGAATTTTCAGCTGTTGTACTAGTATCCCTACAAAACAGCGCCTCTCTTTGCTGACCATAGTCTCCACGCAGTATCTTACCGGGTTCACCGCAGGCTTGCAGATTTGTGTCGGGAAGTGTGAGAACAGAGTGGAACACTCCTTTTGCTTGAACCAAACTGCTTGTATACCGGTACGTTGCTCTGCCCGTTGAAACGAGTAGTGTAAAACGGTGTGGAGGTCAGCTCTGCGGTGCCCACTGGATCCTATGGGTAGCCAAATTATGGGTCTCAGAGGCACAACACATTGAGCATAACTGTCACTAGGAGCTCCGCCAATCCCAGCAACAAGCGACTCTCGCAGTGAGTAATCCATCGAGCTGTTTCCGTAGTCGGGCAGAGCAACCACCCCCGGGGCATTTAAAGGGGCTAAGGCAGCGGTTTCTATATGTGCCTGTGTCGTTCCCGCTTTAGCCGCCTCACTATCCCCTGGCTGGTTGTAGGGACCAGAGTCTGGGACTGGGTATCATTTTCCCCCACATGGGGCTTCGTATTAAGTGGGGATCTGTTACTCGCCTGTCTTGCAGCCATGCAGAGCAAATCAAAGGCCTCAGTTATATCACTTCTTGCCTTTTAAAGCCGGGTTTGTAAAAACCTGTAATACCAGTGCTGCAGGGAAGTGAGCGGTGAGAAAAACGTGCTGTTACCGCAAAACTCGTAATCTCGCCGTTTGTTAGCACTGTTACTAACAAGAGTTACACCATAGGTGCCTGCATGAACTGTACATCGGATTATGTCATTTACCTTATTGAGTGTACCCAGTGTGGAGTCCAGTACGTGGGACTTACTTCTAGGGACATGAATACAAGGATTAGGGAACATCTCTCTTCCTTTAACATCAATAGGGCCTTGACACCAATTGTACAACACTTTGGTGTTTTCCACAAGGGCAGTCTATTGAGCTTTACCTGGTGTGCTATAGAAAAGATACATAAACCTAAGAGGGTGGGAGATATTGACCAAATTTTGGCAAAAAAGGAAGTTACTGGATTTTTACTCTGGGTACACGAGTGCCTAATGGCCTGAATTCCAAATATGATGTCATGAACCATTGGGAATAATGATAAAATGATATTATCAGAAATACATTGAAATATCTTAATCATTTTTTGAGCAGTATTGTGAGTAAGTGAATGATGCTATTCGTTTCTTTATTCCACTTGTATGATCAATGTACTGAGGTGTAATATTTTATATGATGATTTTTTGTATGCAGGTCATCTTCATGTGCTATATGTATCAATTTGGCAGTATATAAATATTATTATACTGGGAGATGTTAATGTCTTATGTCTAGTTTATCTACATACTAAGCCCTGTGCTTGTGATTAGAACTCTTTGTATTCATATATGAATGTTTTGTTATCACATTTTCGATCCTTTTTACCACTAGGTATGGCTGCTACATTAATGTCATAGTGCTATATTATATTGCATATAAGGTTTCTTGTATATTTTTTCGTATTTTTTTTTTCCGGAATGTATATATGCTATCCAGATATATCTGAATGTTCATTTGTCCATATGCCCTGGTTCCATGGTGGTTGCTATGTTACTATGTTTATATTAGATCAATAATCTTTGTACTTTTGTATTTGTATTCTTGCAATTGCATTAACACTAATCTTGATTATGCTTAATGTATTGTCTAAGTCTTCGTGCATGTAATTATCACTTAAGGGTTTAATTGTATTGACTGTCTTGATTGGGTCGATTCATGGAGGCGTGTGTTTCTTTTAACCTATCATGATTGTTTATATGGTTTTTAAACAGGCATGGGGTTTAGCACTGTAGGCTATGACTTCGGATGTAATCCGAAACGCGTAAACCCTTCAATGCTACACCCGTGAATGGCAGCTTACTTGACAGGATATGCTTTGTTTTCTCCAATGTTTTTAAACTTTGATGCCGAATAAAGAAATTGGTTTTACTTATACCTAGTGTCGGATTTTCATCTTCTACAAGTATTTTATTTATGTAAACATGAAATGTAAAAGCCATAGTTCACAGGGATATAAAACTTTAATGATTTACATTTTTCAGTTTACTTCTGTTATCAAATGTATATATTTCTCTTGGTATTATTTGTAGACTTTCCATGAGAGCATACCTGTGTAGGCTTAGGAGTGTACACATCTTAAAGAGATATGAAACACAAATTAGTTTTTTGATGATTCAGCTAGAGCATACAATTTTAAACAACTTTTCAATTAGCTTCTATTATCAAAGCTACTTCATTCTCTCGATATCATTTGTTGAAAAAGCAGTAATGCACTACTGGGAGCTAGCTGAGCATATCAGGTAAGCCTATGACAAGAGGAATATTGGTGCAGCCACTAATCCCCAACTAGCTCCCAGTACTGCATTGCTGCTTCTGAACCTACCTAATATGATTTTAAACAAAGGATAACAAGAAAATTAAGCTAATCAGATAAAGGAGTCAATTGATTGGTTTTAAATGTCATGTTCTTTTTGAATGATGAATGTTTAAAAAAATTGTTTTAATTACTTACCCTTTAGGTTATGATTACTACTTTGCATACCATATGGATCCACTACATATAAACACAAGTATACAATAACATTTTATATTATTATTTTTTTATAATATGTTATTATAATTTCTTAAAGGGACATGAAACCCAAAAATTTTCTTTCATGATTCAGATAGAGAATACAATTTTAAACAGCTTTCCAATTTACTTCTATTCTCTAATTTGCTTCCTGCTCTTGTTATCTTTTGCTTAAAGGTTTATCTTGGCAAGCTCAGGAGCAGCAAAGAACCTAGGTTCTAGCTGCTGATTGGTGGATGCATATATATACCGATTGTCATTTGCTCACCCATGTCTTCAATTAGAAACCAGTAGTGCATTGCTGCTCCTTCAACAAATGATACCAAGAGAATGAAACAGATTAGATAATAGAAGTAAATTAGAAAGTTGTTTAAAATTGTATTCTCTATCTGAATCATGAAATAATTTTTTTGGGTTTCATGTCCCTTTAACAAAATGCTTTGCATTATTTTATTGCTTTACTTTTTGTGAAATAAAAAAATGGTTTATGTGTGTGTGTATATGTATATATACATATATACTGTATATATAAAGACACACACATACATATATACTGTATGTATGTATATATATATATATATATATATATATATATATATATATATATATATATATATATATAATAAACTCTCATTGTCAGTTAGAGCGCACAATTATTAAAATGTTCCAACTTTTATCAGTCACCACAATTACCTCCACCTCAAGAATGTGTACATATTTTGAGCACTATCTGTATTACATTGTTACAAATGCTGTTGCAGATGAAACTGCCAAATAGTCCTTAAAGGGGCATGAAACCAAATATTTTTCTTTTATGAATCAGTAAAACAACTAGAGGTGTATATATATACACAGCCCCCAATCAGAAGCAAGCTCACAACTACTACCTAGGTATAGTTTTCAAGAAAGATACTGTGAGAACTAACGGCTAGATTTAGAGTTTTGTCGGTAACGACCCGCGTAGCTAACGCTGGCTTTTTTCTGGCCGCACCTTTTAAATAACTCTGGTATTGAGAGTCCACAGAATGGCTGCGTTAGGCTCCAAAAAAGGAGTGTACAGCATATTTAACGCAACTTCAACTCTCGATACCAGAGTTGCTTACGGACGCGGCCAGCCTCAAAAACGTGCTCGTGCACGATTCCCCCATAGGAAACAATGGGGCTGTTTGAGCTGAAAAAAAACCTAACACCTGCAAAAAAGCAGCGTTCAGCTCCTAACGCAGCCCCATTGTTGTCTATGGGGAAACACTTCCTACGTCTGCACCTAACACCCTAACATGTACCCCGAGTCTAAACACCCCTAACCTTACACTTATTAACCTCTAATCTGCCGCCCCCGCTATCGCTGACCCCTGCATATTATTTTTAACCCCTAATCTGCCGCTCCGTAAACCGCCGCTACTTACATTATCCCTATGTACCCCTAATCTGCTGCCCCTAACACCGCCGACCCCTATATTATATTTATTAACCCCTAATCTGCCCCCCACAACGTCGCCTCCACCTGCCTACACTTATTGAACCCTAATCTGCCGACCGGACCGCACCGCTATTATAATAAAGTTATTAACCCCTAATCCGCCTCACTAACCCTATAATAAATAGTATTAACCCCTAATCTGCCCTCCCTAACATCGCCGACACCTAACTTCAAACATTAACCCCTAATCTGCCGACTGGAGCTCACCGCTATTCTAATAAATGTATTAACCCCTAAAGCTAAGTCTAACCCTAACACTAACACCCCCCTAAATTAAATATAATTTAAATCTAACGAAATTAATTAACTCTTATTAAATAACTTATTCCTATTTAAAGCTAAATACTTACCTGTAAAATAAACCCTAATATAGCTACAATATAAATAATAATTACATTGTAGCTATTTTAGGATTAATATTTATTTTACAGGCAACTTTGTAATTATTTTAACCAGGTACAATAGCTATTAAATAGTTAAGAACTATTTAATAGTTACCTAGTTAAAATAATTACAAAATTACCTGTAAAATAAACCCTAACCTAAGTTACAATTAAACCTAACACTACCCTATCAATAAATTAATTAAATAAACTACCTACAATTATCTACAATGAAATAAACTAACTAAAGTACAAAAAATAAAAAAGAACTAAGTTACAAAAAATTAAAAAATATTTACAAACATAAGAAAAATCTTACAACAATTTTAAACTAATTACACCTACTCTAAGCCCCCTAATAAAATAACAAAGCCCCCCAAAATAAAAAAATGCCCTACCCTATTCTAAATTACTAAAGTTCAAAGCTCTTTTACCTTACGAGCCCTGAACAGGGCCCTTTGCGGGGCATGCCCCAAAGAATTCAGCTCTTTTGCCTGTAAAAAAACCACATACAATACCCCCCCAACATTACAACCCATCACCCACATACCCCTAATCTAACCCAAACCCCCCTTAAATAAACCTAACACTAAGCCCCTGAAGATCTTCCTACCTTATCTTCACCATACCAGGTTCACCGATCCGTCCAGAGTCTTGATCCAAGCCCAAGCGGGGGGCTGAAGAGTGATGTCCATCCTCGGGCTGAAGTCTTGATCTAAGCGGCGGCTGAAGAAATCCATCATCGGGCTGAAGTCGGAAGTCCATCATCGGGATGAAGTCTTCTATCAAGCCGCATCTTCAATCTTCTTTCTTCTGGAGCGGAGCGGAGCCATCTTCTTCCAAGCCGACGCGGAACATCCTCTTCAACCGACGACTAGACGACGAATGACGGTTCCTTTAAGGGACGTCATCCAAGATGGCGTCCCTTGAATTCCGATTGGCTGATAGAATCCTATCAGCCAATCGGAATTAAGGTAGGAATATTCTGATTGGCTGATGGAATCAGCCAATCAGAATCAAGTTCAATCCGATTGGCTGATCCGATCAGCCAATCAGATTGAGCTCGCATTCTATTGGCTGTTCCGATCAGCCCATAGAATGCGAGCTCACTCTGATTGGCTGATCGGATCAGCCAATCGGATTGAACTTGATTCTGATTGGCTGATTCCATCAGCCAATCAGAATTTTCCTACCTTAATTCTGATTGGCTGACAGAATCCTATCAGCCAATCGGAATTCGAGGGACGCCATCTTGGTTGACGTCCCTTAAAGGAACCGTCATTCGTCGGGAAGTCGTCGTCGGAAGAAGATGGGTCCGCGGTGGATGTCTTCAAGATGGAGCCGGTCCTCATCGGATGAAGATAGAAGATGCCGCTTGGAAGAAGATGGTTGCCGGTCCGGATCTACTCTTCTTCCCGGATAGGATGAAGACTTTGGAGCCTCTTCTGGACTTCTTCAGCCGTCAGATGATGGATGTCTAGCCCCCGCTTGGGCTTAGATGAAGATATCGGAGCCAGGACGGATCGGTGATACCTGGTGAGGTGAAGACAAGGTAGGAAGATCTTCAGGGGCTTAGTGTTAGGTTTATTTAAGGGGGGTTTGGGTTAGATTAGGGGTATGTGGGTGGTGGGTTGTAATGTTGGGGGGGGGGTATTGTATGTGTTTTTTTACAGGAAAAAGAGCTGAATTTTTTGGGGCATGCCCCGCAAAGGGCCCTGTTCAGGGCTGGTAAGGTAAAAGAGCTTTGAACTTTAGTAATTTAGAATAGGGTAGGGCATTTTTTTATTTTGGGGGTCTTTGTTATTTTATTAGGGGGCTTAGAGTAGGTGTAATTAGTTTAAAATTGTTGTAATATTTTTCTTATGTTTGTAAATATTTTTTTATTTTTTGTAACTTAGTTCTTTTTTATTTTTTGTACTTTAGTTAGTTTATTTCATTGTAGTTATTTGTAGATATTGTATTTAATTAATTTATTGATAGTGTAGTGTTAGGTTTAATTGTAGGTAATTGTAGGTATTTTATTTAATTAATTTAATGATAGTATAGTGTTAGGTTTAATTGTAACTTAGGTTAGGATTTATTTTACAGGTAATTTTGTTATTATTTTAACTAGGTAACTATTAAATAGTTCTTAACTATTTAATAGCTATTGTACCTAGTTAAAATAATTACAAAGTTGCCTGTAAAATAAATATTAATCCTAAAATAGCTACAATGTAATTATTCGTTATATTGTAGCTATATTAGGGTTTATTTTACAGGTAAGTATTTAGCTTTAAATAGGAATAATTTATTTAATAAGAGTTAATTTATTTCGTTAGAATAAAATTATATTTAACTTAGGGGGTTGTTAGGGTTAGGGTTAGAATTAGCTTTTGGGGTTAATAAATTTAATAGAGTAGCGGTGAGGTCCGCTCGGCAGATTAGGGGTTAATAAGTGTAGGCAGGTGGAGGCGATGTTGTGGGGGGCAGATTAGGGGTTAATAAATATAATATAGGGGTCGGCGGTGTTAGGGGCAGCAGATTAGGGGTACATAAGGATAACTTAAGTAGCGGCGCTTTGCGGTCGGCAGATTAGGGGTTAATTATTGTAGGTAGTTGGCGACGTTGTGGGGGGCAGATTAGGGGTTAATAAATATAATATAGGGGTCGGCGGTGTTAGGGGCAGCAGATTAGGGGTACATAAGTATAACGTAGGTGGCGGTCGGCAGATTAGGGGTTAAAAAATTTTAATAGAGTGGCGGCGATGTGGGGGGACCTCAGTTTAGGGGTACATAGGTAGTTTATGGGTGTTAGTGTACTGTAGAGCACAGTAGTTAAGAGCTTTATAAACCGGCGTTAGCCCAAAAAGCTCTTAACTACTGACTTTTTTCTGCGGCTGGAGTTTGGTCGTTAGATTTCTAACGCTCACTTCAGACACGACTCTAAATACCGGAGTTAGGAAGATCCCATTGAAAAGATAGGATACGCAATTGACGTAAGGGGATCTGCGGTATGGAAAAGTTGCGGCTGAAAAGTGAGCGTTAGACCCTTTTTTGACTGACTCCAAATACCGGCGGTAGCCTAAAACCAGCGTTAGGAGCCTCTAACGCTGGTTTTCACGGCTACCGCCAAACTCTAAATCTAGGCCTAAGAAAATTAGATAATTGAAGTAAATTGGAAAGTTGTTTAAAATCGTATGCTCTATCTGAATCGTGAAAGAAAAAAATGTAGGTTTCATATCTCTTTAAAACGTTTACACTCCTAAGCCTACACATGTATGCTCTCATGGAAAGTTTCTACAAAGAATACCATGAGAAATATATAAATTTGGTAGCAGAATTAATATTGAAAAATGTAAATCATTAAAAGTTTTATATCCCTGTTAACTATGGCTTTTACATTTCATATTTACATAAATAAGATGATATTAGAATAGATAGATAAATTAGAATTAGTTTTAACTGCATTAAAATAAGCATTTTTCCATTTCATTATAAAAATTATTTATATTTCAAGGGCTAAATAATGCCAGAACTGTGGAGGAAAATAACAATTAATACCAGACATTTTACTAAAACATGGATTGTTGGTATCAAATAAGACTGAGGACAAATTAATAGTCAGGATAGCCTTTGCATAATGCGCAATCATTTTAAAATTCTTTGTCTATATTTTGTTCTGATACATCAGCTAGAACAGAGGTTCCTAAATACAGTAGGTATATTGACAAATGATGTGGGCATGGATTTGGATCGCCGAATAATTTAAAAAACAAACAAACAGATTAGATTATTAATTATCATGGTTATCAATACCTTGATTACATGTTTTCATTGTACAAAAACAATAAAAAATAGCACTAGCTATAGCTATCTTATATATTTTGTGATTTCTATTTTTATATAAATATATATGATATAATTCTTATGATTTTTGTAAAGGGACCTGAAAACCAAACTTTTTCTTTCACTATTTAGGTAGGTTATACGATTATATGCAACTTTCCAATTTACTTCTATTATATAATTTGTTTCATTCTCTTGGTATCCTTTGTTGAGGGAGCAAACATGCACAACTGGGAGCTTGCTCAAAGCCAATGACAAGAGGCATATATGTGCAGCCACCAATCAACAGCTGTTGAACCTACCTAGGAAAGTTATTTAAAATGGCATACTTTATCTGAATCACAAAATTAAAAAAAGTTTTATGTCCCTTTAAGGTGTTTTATTCCTAGTTATCTATACGTAAAATAAAACCAAGCTATTAACATACTGGTACATAATAGGATTGGTGATGAAGATTATTTTGACAGTCTGGCGAAAAGGGTATAAGTACATATTCGGCAAACCATTTAGAGTCTGTAATCATGAAAAGCTTAAGATCCCCTGTACTAGAATAATATTCCATCCATTGACTTTATTGTTTCTAAACTTGTGCTTCTGCAAATTATTCTTTAACCTCCTACTTCAAATCATAACATCCACCGGATATGGAAGTGTATAGGCTCTAACTCTTGCTCTCACTCACCATGGACATGTTGGCATAAGATGGCATATAACTAAAAAACATTTTAAAGAGATGCTAAACGGGCAGTGCTATTTAAAGAGACACTAAACCCAAAATTTTTCTTTAATGATTCAGATAGAGAATACAATTTTAAACAAATTTCTAATTTACTCTTATTATCAAATTTTCTTAGTTCTCTTTCCATCTTTATTTAAAAAGCGGTATTGTAAAAGCTTGCCGGACCATTTTTGGTTCAGTACCTGGGTTATGCATGCTTATTGGTTTGCTAAATGTAGCCACCAATAAGCAAGCACTATCCAGTGTGCTGAACCTGAAATAGGCTGGATCCGAAGCTTTAAATTCCTGCTTTTTTAATAAAGATATCAAGAGAACAAAGAAAATTTGGTAGTAGGAGTAAATTTGAAATTTGCTTAAAATTGCATGCTCTGGGGTAGATTTATCAATGTGCGGGAGGACATGATCCAATGTAGCGGATCATGTCCACCACACATCGATAAATGCCGACAGCATACGCTGTGGGCATTTATCATTGCACAAGCATTTCTAGTGAAATGCTTCTGCATTGCTTTCCCCTACACATTCGTGGCCAATCGGCTGCTAACAGGGGTGTAAATCAACCCGATCATATCCGATCGGGCTGATTGCTGTCCGCCGCCTCAGAGGTGGCGGACAAGTTACTGAGCAGCTGTCTTATGACCGCTGCTTCTTAAAGGGACATTACACACCCAATTATTTTTATACCTATTGTGTTGAGTGTGTTGCATATGTATTGTAGCCGTTATGAGCGTTATAAAAGAAATGCAAGTATTATTATTTTCTAGATGAATGCTAATTTTGTGTTAGACTTACCAAGCCCTTAGGTTTTATGAGAATATGTTCAGCCGCACAGGTTATGCGCGCTCCCGCACTCCCTTTATGTATAGGGACTGATTTAACAAGGGCCGAATGGCCCCTGTTTCCGCGCAAGCCTTCAGACTAGTTGGAAACAAGAGTTAAGAAGCAGCAGTCTTAAGATCGCTGCTCTTTAACTCATCCTCTGAGCGGCGGACAACAATCAACCCGATCAAATATGATTGGGTTGATTGACACCCCTTGCTAGCGGCTGCGAATCTGCAGGGAGCGGCATTGCACAAGCAGTTCACCAGAACTGCTTGTGCAATGATAAATGCAGACAGCGTAAATCGGCCCCATAGTCTCTACGTTGATTGGCTGCTACTCTACGTTGCCATAGTGATTTTGGCTTAGTGACCTCTGTAAAGCATGAAGCAGGGCAAGCCGCCTGTGTCCACGGCCCTTAGGCTAGGGAGTTTTGCATGGCCGCTGTGCCTGAACTTTTGAGGGCTTCATGAAAGGAATCTGAGAGACCGCGGAGGAGACCCGTATGCCGAGTAAAGACTCACCGGTTTCACAGGGCTGCTGGGAAGGGAAAGCTACAGTCAGGGTCTGAGGGGGATGTGGCCTAATGAGGGCTTTAATAATATATATATATATCCCCTTAATGACCGGACCATTTTTCAATTTTCTTACCCTTAATGACAATGGCTATTTTTACATTTCTGCAGTGTTTGTGTTTAGCTGTAATTTCCCTCTTACTCATTTACTGTACCCACACATATTATATACCGTTTTTCTCGCCATTAATGGACTTTCTAAAGATACCATTATTTTCATCATATCTTATAATTTACTAAAAAAAAAAAATGATAAAATATGAGGAAAAAATGGAAAAAAACACACTTTTTCTAACTTTGACCCCCAAAATCTGTTACACATCTCCAATCACCAAAAAACACCCATGCTAAATAGTTTCTAAATTTTGTCCTGAGTTTAGAAATACCCAATGTTTACATGTTCTTTGCTTTTTTTGCAATTTATGGGGCAATAAATACAAGTAGCACTTCGCTATTTCCAAACCACTTTTTTTCAAAATTAGCGCTAGTTACATTGGAACCCTGATATCTGTCAGGAATACCTGAATATCCCTTGACATGTATATATTTTTTTTTAGTAGACAACCCAAAGTATTGATTTAGGCCCATTTTGGTATATTTCATGCCACCATTTCACCGCCAAATGCGATCAAAAAAAAAAAAAGTTCACTTTTTCACAAAATTTGTAACAAACTTTAGGTTTCCCACTGAAATTATATACAAACAGCTTCTGCAATTATGGCACAAATGGTTGTAAATGCTTCTCTGGGATCCCCTTTTTTCAGAAATAGCAGACTTATATGGCTTTGGGGTTGCTTTTTGGTAATTAGAAGGCCGCTAAATGCCGCTGCGCACAACACGTGTTTTATGCCCAGCAGTGAAGGGGTTAATTAGGGAGCTTGTAGGGAGCTTGTAGGGTTAATTTTAGCTTTAGTGTAGTGTAGTAGACAACCCCAAGTATTGATCTAGGCCAATTTTGGTATATTTTATGCCACCATTTCACCGCCAAATGCGAGCAAATAATATTTTTTTTTTACATTTTTCACAATTTTAGGTTTCTCACTGAAATAATGTACAAACAGCTTGTGCTATTATGGCAGAAATTGTTGTAAAAGCTTCTCTGGGATCCCCTTTGTTCAGAAATAGCAGACTTATATGGCTTTGGCGTTGCTTTTTGGTAATTAGAAGGCCGCTAAATGCTGCTGCGCACCACACGTTAATTATGCCCAGCAGTGAAGGGGTTAAATTAGGTAGCTTGTAGGGAGCTTGCAGGGTTAATTTTAGAGATCAGCCTCCCACCTGACACATCCCACCCCCTGATCCCTCCCAAACAGCTCTCTTCCCTCCCCCACCTCACAATTGTTCCCGCCATCTTAAGTACTGGCAGAAAGTCTGCCAGTACTAAATAAAAGAGTTTTTTTTTTTTTTTAAATAAAAATGATAAAATATTTTAGCTGTGATGGACCCCTGCCTTAGCCCCAACCTCCCTGATCCCCCCTCCAGCTCTCTAACCCTCTCCCCTACCTAATTACCGCCATCTTGGGTACTGGCAGCTGTCTGCCAGTACCCAGTTTGGCCCCAAAAAAACCCCAAAAAGTATTTTTATTTTATTTTTTACTTAAAAACTGTAGTGTAGCAGCCCCCCCACAATACCCCCACCTCCTCCCCCTCCCAGATCCTTTTATATTTTTTAAAAAAAATTCCCTTTTTTTTCCCCTTTCTGCCCTCATTCATTGGTGTCAGTGTGGCTAATGGGTGCACGTGCACGCGCACATGCACGCTCACATGCACCCTCACGTGCACACTCACCCCTCGTGCACGCGCGCGCGCATCGTGCACGCGCGCGCATCCTCACACCCGGCGGACACTGGCACCATCGCTACCGGTGCAGAGAGGGCCACAGAGTGGCTCTCTCTGCATCGGAGGCTTGTAAAGTGGTATTGCAGGATGCCTCCATATCGAGGCATCACTGCAATACCCTCAGAGCTGCTGGAAGCATTTGTGATCGCTTCCAGCACTCTGTTAGACAACTGACGTACCAGGTACGTCCATTGTCATTAACTGTTAGTTTTTGAATGACGTACCTGGTACGTCAGTTGTCATTAAGGGGATATACAGGGAGTGCAGAATTATTAGGCAAATGAGTATGTTGACCACATCATCCTCTTTATGCATGTTGTCTTACTCCAAGCTGTATAGGCTCGAAAGCCTACTACCAATTAAGCATATTAGGTGATGTGCAACTCTGTAATGAGAAGGGGTGTGGTCTAATGACATCAACACCCTATATCAGGTGTACATAATTATTAGGCAACTTCCTTTCCTTTGGCAAAATGGGTCAAAAGAAGGACTTGACAGGCTCAGAAAAGTAAAAAATAGTGAGATATCTTGCAGAGGGATGCAGCACTCTTAAAATTGCAAAGCTTCTGAAGCGTGATCATCGAACAATCAAGCGTTTCATTCAAAATAGTCAACAGGGTCGCAAGAAGCGTGTGGAAAAACCAAGGAGCAAAATAACTGCCCATGAACTGAGAAAAGTCAAGCGTGCATCTGCCAAGATGCCACTTGCCACCAGTTTGGCCATATTTCAGAGCTGCAACATCACTGGAGTGCCCAAAAGCACAAGGTGTGCAATACTCAGAGACATGGCCAAGGTAAGAAAGGCTGAAAGACGACCATCACTGAACAAGACACACAAGCTGAAACGTCAAGACTGGGCCAAGAAATATCTCAAGACTGATTTTTCTAAGGTTTTATGGACTGATGAAATGAGAGTGAGTCTTGATGGGCCAGATGGATGGGCCCGTGGCTGGATTGGTAAAGGGCAGAGAGCTCCAGTCCAGTACTGGATTGGGCTGGTATCATCAAAGATGAGCTTGTGGGGCCTTTTCGGGTTGAGGATGGAGTCAAGCTCAACTCCCAGTCCTATTGCCAGTTTCTGGAAGACACCTTCTTCAAGCAGTGGTACAGGAAGAAGTCTGCATCCTTCAAGAAAAACATGATTTTCATGCAGGACAATGCTCCATCACACGCGTCCAAGTACTCCACAGCGTGGCTGGCAAGAAAGGGTATAAAAGAAGAAAATCTAATGACATGGCCTCCTTGTTCACCTGATCTGAACCCCATTGAGAACCTGTGGTCCATCATCAAATGTGAGATTTACAAGGAGGGAAAACAGTACACCTCTCTGAACAGTGTCTGGGAGGCTGTGGTTGCTGCTGCACGCAATGTTGATGGTGAACAGATCAAAACACTGACAGAATCCATGGATGGCAGGCTTTTGAGTGTCCTTGCAAAGAAAGGTGGCTATATTGGTCACTGATTTGTTTTTGTTTTGTTTTTGAATGTCAGAAATGTATATTTGTGAATGTTGAGATGTTATATTGGTTTCACTGGTAAAAATAAATAATTGAAATGGGTATATATTTGTTTTTTGTTAAGTTGCCTAAAAATTATGCACAGTAATAGTCACCTGCACACACAGGTATCCCCCTAAAATAGCTAAAACTAAAAACAAACTAAAAACTACTTCCAAAAATATTCAGCTTTGATATTAATGAGTTTTTTGGGTTCATTGAGAACATGGTTGTTGTTCAATAATAAAATTAATCCTCAAAAATACAACTTGCCTAATAATTCTGCACTCCCTGTATATATATATATATATATATATATATATATATATATATATATATATATATATATATATATATATATATATATATATATATATATACTGTGTATATATACAGTGTGTGTGTGTGTATATATATATATATATATAGTTACGTGGTGCATGATGCTGATTGGCAGCTCTGTATTGGGGACACAATGCCAATGCTTATTATGGGTAACTAGTTAAAAAAATAAACAGGCATAGTTTCAGTAGTAAGTACATGTAAATAAATATCACAGCTTATTAATTATTATCAAAAGCCTGCCAAAATTGCTCGTTAGGTGCAGCTCCCTAACCAGCCAACTCTATCTTGACAACAGATGCCCTGCTTGCATATGTCCATGCACGTCAATATGATATTAAATGTGCATGCGCAAAACAGAAGCCATGCACGGGCGAGCAGTGCACGTCAGGGCTAGTGCATGCACTGTTAGATTTTTTTTAGAATTTATCTAAAAAAACGATTTATCATGGCCTGAATGGGGCCGTATACCCCTGTTTCCGCACGAGCCTTCAGGCTAGCCAGAAACAGGAGTTAAGAAGCAGCGTTCTTAAGACCGCTGATCGTTAACTTGTATGCCTCCTCTGAGGTGGCGGACATCAATCCGTCCGATCTCATACAATTGGGTTGATTGACACCCCCTGCAGGGGGGTGGCATTGCACAAGCAGTTCACCAGAACTGCTTGTGCAATGATAAATGCCGGCAATGTATGCTGTCTGCATTTATCAATGTCTGGCGGACATGATTCGCTACAGTGGATCATGTCCGCTAGACACTTGATAAATCGGCTCCTATTAGTGGAGCGGCGCGGAGAAGGCGTTTTCAAATTTCTAGTTCGCTCTGCCCTTTTTTGAAGGCGGAGCATTATGGCGCTGAACGAAGGTAAAAACTGTAACTTTTTTTAAACAAACATTATTTATATTCTAAGTTTACATATGGTTAGGATAGAAAAACTAAATACAAGTAAAGGTTTAGATCAGAGCTTTCCAAACTTTTCATGTTGGTGACACACTTTCTAGACCTACATCATTTTGTGACACAGTAATTCAGTTGTACTAGCAAACAGGAGGTTAAGCTAACTTGTTTTAAGAGATACAGACACATACATAAATTATATAATACCGAAATGTATTTACAAGTAACAGTAAGTATGTGCAAGATTTAAAAAAAAGTTTAATAACACCAATAGCTACTTACTATTTTAATGGGATGTATGAGGTTGATGAGATGAACACAGTTTCTGAATTTTTAGTGGAATATTAGATAAAGACACTCGCATTTCATCATCAAGCATTTTTAAGCTTCCTCTTCCTATACATACAGTATATCAAGAGCAGCAGTGCACTAATGGGAGCTAGCTGCAAAAAAAAAACACTTTGACTTCTGACTTCAGCTCAGCATTTAAGTTGCTGCCCTCAGAGCTCTGCGAGACCGACTGACTACTGCACGCGCTGCAAACACACTGCTGTCCCACTCACTGACTACACGTGCAGTCAGGAGCCAATGTGCCGCCAATGGGAATAGTTTCAGTTCCCACTAAGCTGCGCCAATAGGTTAAGATGATCTGTGACGCACTAGGTATCAATCACGAGTCAACCACTTGATTTGCTCTGCAGGCAGGGGGAAAATCTGAAATTAAAAAAAAAAATGTAAAAAGAATTTTAAATTAAAAAAAATTTGTGCTGAAGCAGGGACAAACCTACACACTGCCGCCGACACACTAACGTGTCACGACACACAGTTTGGAAAGCACTGGTTTAGATTAAACTATTAAAGGGACACTGAACCCAATTTTTTTTATTTCATGATTCAGATAGAGCATGCAATTTTAAGCAATTTTCTAATTTACTCCTTTTATCAATTTTTCTTCACTCTCTTGCTGTCTTTATTTGAAAAGCAAGAATGTAAGTTTAGCATCCGGACAATTTTTGGCTCACAACCTGGGTTGTCCTTGCTGATTGGGCCAGTGTCCAGTGTCCTGAACCAAAAAATTGTCTGGCTCTTTAGCTTAGATGCATTATTTTTCAAATAAAGATAGCAAGAGATCGAAGAAAAATTGATAATAGGAGTAAATTAGAAAGTTGCTTAAAATTGCATGCTCTATCTGAACCATGAAAGAAAAAAATTGGATTAGTGTCCCTTTAATAGTTTCACTGCATAATAGTTCTTTAACTTACATTTCTGGCGTGCCAGAAAGTACGGTGGTAGATAGCAGCATCCGCCGAATCATGAAAGAAAAAAATTGGGTTTAGTATCCCTTTAAGTGCTACAAGGTTAGTACAAATGCTAAGCTCATTAAAACCTAATGCATTTTGAAGAGATTTTTTATTTAATGGGGGAAATATGTTTCTGCTAGACATGTGCACAGGCGAAAAATTTGATTCGGCTGAATCTTTCAGATCAAAAATTTAGAAAATTTTGTTTTACAAATATTTGGCTGCCGTGCTATTTGGTATTCCTTTCGTTTTAAACTAAATGAATACTGAATATTTGTGGAACATTTACATTTTTGTTAAACGAATGTAAATGTACCTTTGCTACAGGTGAAAAGTTAATCTGAAGCATTATATACTTACTATACCTCTAGCACCTTGAACCATGCTAATCCTGACCCTTTTTCACAGAGTCCTGGGACGCGCTTTGCCTTTAGCACAGGTCCTGGGATCTGCTGCGACAAAGGAGAAGGTCCTTTAAAGGTCATTTAAGGTCATTTAAAGGAAACAAATGAATACTGATGAATTTTGTCAGTATTTATTTGTTTTCTTTAAATATTGTGGTGCATTCTTTTGGATATTCAATTTGTGAAACAAATGCAAATGTCTTTTCTGCATTGGTCTGGCTGTTGTACTTCCTCTGTCTGTTCATTGACTTATATATATATATATCCTATACTATAAAAGGCCAAGTGTGTTTGCCCGAAGCTGTCATGTGCAGTAGAGACAGCACGAGGACAAACACACCTGGCCTTACAGTCCCTACCTGATCTGCGGTGCTAGCAGAAGTGGGCGTGGTCGGGCATGGGCGGGGGCGTGGCTGAGCATGAAGGGGGCGTGGTAGAGCGTGAAGGTCCATGAAGGGGTGTAGTCGAGCGTGAAGGTCCATGAAGGGGGCGGTGGCGGGCGGGGCCAGGCGGGCCCGTGAAAGGTCATGCAGACTGAGAGCTCAAAACAGGGGAGAGAGGGGGTAGGGAAAACATAAGAAAGGTGAGAGAGAGATCAAGAGGGGAGAGAGAGATCAAGAGGGGAGATAAAGAGAGCAAAAGAGAGGGAGAGCGACAGCAAAAGAGAGGGGGAGGGAGAGCAAAAGAAATGGGAGAGATAGATCAAAAGAGGGGAGAAAGAGAGAGGGGGAAAGAGAGAGAGAGGGGGGAGAAAGAGAGGGGGAGAAAGAGAGAGGGGGAGAGAGAGGGGGGAGAGAGAGAGAGGGGAGGGAGAGAGAGGGGAGGGAGAGAGAGAGAGGGGGAGAGAGAGGGGGGAGAGAGAGAGAAGGGGGAGAGAGATAGGGGGGAGAGAGAGAGAGAGAGAGAGAGAGAGAGAGAGAGAGAGAGAGAGGGGGAGAGAGAGGGGGAGAGAAGGGGGAGAGAGAGAGGGGGGAGAGAGAGAGGGGAGAGAGAGAGAGGGGGAGAGAGAGAGGGGAGAGAGAGAGAGAGATGTGAGAGAGGGGAGGGAGAGAGAGAGAGAGAGAGAGAGAGAGAGAGGGGGAGAGAGAGAGGGGGAGAGAGAGAGGGGAGAGAGAGATAGAGAGAGAGAGAGAGAGAGAGAGAAAGGGGGGGGAGAGAGAGGGGAGAGAGAGCAAAAGAGAGGGGAGAGAGAGCAAAAGAGAGGGGAGAGAGAGCAAAAGAGAGGGGAGAGCGAGCAAAAGAGAGGGGGAGAGAAAGAGAGCAAAAGAGAGGGATGGAGAGAGAGAGCAAAAGAAAGGAGAGAAAGAGAGAGAGAGAGCAAATTAGAGGGGGGAGAGAGAGAGCAAAAGAGAAGGGGAGAGAGAGAGAGCAAAAGAGAGGGGAGCGCAAAAGAGAGGGGGGGGAGAGAGAGCGCAAAAGAGAGGGGGGGAGAGAGAGAGCACAAAATAGAGGGGTGAGAGAGAGAGCACAAAAGAGAGGGGGAGAGAGAGCACAAAAGAGAGGGGGAGAGAGAGAGCACAAAAGAGGGGGGGGGAGAGAGAGTGCAAAAGAGGGGGGAGAGATAGCGCAAAAGAGAGGGGGAGAGAGAGAGCTCAAAAGAGAGGGGGAGAGAGAGAGCTCAAAAGAGAGGGGGAGAGAAAGCGCAAAAGAGAGGGGGGAGAGAGAGAGAGAGCAAAAGAGAGGGGGAGGGAGAGAGGGCAAGGGGTGGGACCACTGTACCCTTCAAAAAATGGCCAGTGTGAACGGGCTTTAGGACTAGTATATATATATATATATATATATCTCCATAATTTCAAAGGATACCAGATATTGATAAGTGTTCAGAATAGAATTGTTTTTAGGCCTCATGGAGTTTGATCACTTTTTTTTCTGATAACTTTCTTATGTGTTGGATACTTATAGGGACAGTAAAGACAAAATTAAACATTCATGATTTGGAAAGATCTTGCAATTTTGAACAACTTTACTATTTACTTCTATTATCTGATTGCTTCATTTATTTGGTATCCTTTATTGAAAAGCATACCTGGGGGGGGGGGGGGGCATGTCCAGACAGTGACCAAAATGGCAGAAATATCAGAATCTCTGTGTGTTGATTGAGATATTTGACATATCTCCAGATTATAGCAGCATCCATAATTCTGTATTACTTATTGTGACTCTCCATGACCTGGAGTCTCTGATAAGCTGATATTTGCTGTGTGTATGGTCTACAAGCTTTGCTTTAAACCACTAAGTTTTCCACCGATGGCCTACTCCATTGATCTCTGTACCCTGCCCCCCCCCCCCCGGCAACCAGGGCCAAGCAGATCTATACCAACTGCTGTACTACTTTACTTACAGTTTCATAATGGCCACTTTGATGGAGGAGTTCTGTGCCATGATTCACAGTGCTGTCCTTGTCTTTGAGCTCAAAATGATTGACAGAATTATTACCCTGATATCTTCCACTAAATCTGCATGTTGCATGCCTGAAACCCCTTGAGAATGTGAGAATAGAAGATATAGCTCCTGATGTACGATCATCTATAAAGGTAAATCTAGTTTCTACTACTTGGAGGCATGAGGAGACATTTAGAGATCCTAGTCCTACCTCAGCTCGGAGGGCTGCGGCCGACCCATCAGAGCAAATGGCGGACTTCCAGCTGTACCTGACAGTGATAAACAAAGGGGAGACTCCTAAGCAATCGACAAAGGCTTTAAGAGATGCAGCCCTTAACCCATGGGTCAGACCTACAGATCTCAATAACCCCCAGAACAGTTCTGAACCTTTGGAGGGGGGGTCCTACACTGGTGCGGATCTATAGTCCGAGGACAACCACAATCAGGTTGCTGATGACACCCTCTTTGGACGAAAGAGACTCTGAACCCCGTGCATTGAATATACAAAACTTCGATACTACTCTGAGGTGGTACGCATGGCGGGACTTTAGCTTGCTAAGTCAACATGACTCGGGGCTGGAATTTGCATCACTTAGGACTTCTTTACAGCTTAAGAAAATTCTGCCTCCTAGAATCTGTACAAAAGACGGAATTGGTGGCTTTCTATGTGTTTTGGAAGCAGCTTAGGAAGAGTTCACAATTTCACCCTAGTTCTAAGCTCCCATTTGAATTTGGCATTTGGACACCCTAATGTGAACTGACTGTTTTGATGCTTGTGTCCTAGCCACTGCACACACTATGACAAGCCTCTTTTCCCCATCTCAAGTTCAGCATAGTTAACTCTCTGTCTATTATAATTTTGGCTATAGCTCAAATATAGATGGTGGTATGTGTATTTATGTATATCAGCTGACAAACCTTCACTTGACTGTGAATATAGCTTTACCTTAGAACTAGGGTGACCCTATTGCCACTTTAAAAAGGGACACATGAAAAATACATGTGTTAGGACTGTTTAAAGAAATGTTTGGAATAATGTTCCATTATAAGAACCCTGACATATGTATTTTTCATATGTTTCCATTTTTAAAGTGGCAATATGGTCATCCTACTTAGAATGCAAGAGTTACACAATTTTTTTTATAATGGAAATCACCAGTGTAGGTTTCATAGTCTCAGATGCTGAACTTGGGGAGAATAGTACATCAATTTCATCCTTCTTAGTAAATATTATGTAAGCAGAAAGTGGGATGATTATCAACCTTATCTATACCTCAATGGGCCAAACCTGTAAATCAAGAGATGTGACACATTCTCAGCCTTATCAACATCAAAACATCAAGGTTCTACTATATTATCTCCTATATTAACCTTACTCATAGTTTTAATTTGGTTTATGTAAGCTAGTGTATATATATATATTTGTGTGTGTGCGTGTGTGTGTGTGTGTTGCTGCTCTAGCTCCCTATTTAGAACCTATCCCTTTTATTTGACATTTCTTAATCAAAAGTTGAGGGTTTAATATATTGACACTTTCCACCATCAATATGAAAATGGTTTATTTATTTGTACTTGTTTTACTAAGGCTCAGTTCACCTCCTTTAACTATACCTCCTTTAACTATACCTTTAACACTATCGCACTTGTTTTACATATAATCCTTTATATGCTGTGAATGCTGTGGCCTATACATTTAACACTGCTAAGGGGAAGCAATGCAGGCTTAGATAGCAGTATTGTAAGATCATCTGTTCACATCTCTTAAGTAAACATTTATAAGTAAGGCACAAGGAATTATACAAGAATTTAACAATGATTGGACAAGGGATAAGGCAAGTTCTGTTGTAATACTGAATTTTATCCACTGTTTGACTATTTTGTAAAAATGCTAAATATCTTCATATTCCTTTTTACCACCTTTTGTCTGTTTAACAAACTACTTTACTCAATTACTCCTTACCCCTCACCACCTGCACTGCTCATTAGCCCATCTCTCTTAACCTCACCTTACTTTTGTATTCATGAACTTCACACATTCCTAAAGACTCTCTCTCCCCCTTGCAACTCATCACAAAAACAGTCTCACTACTGCAAATCCGCATCTCATCTCATGTCACTCTCCCTCTTGCTCATACTAGCTGCTGGCGACATCTCCCCCAATCCTGGTCCCCCACAACTTCCTTGCCCTGCACACCCATGTGTGCCCTTCAATAGACTTCAAAAACAAAACTCTGGTAACCTTAATCTTATTTATCTTGCATCTAGAGCCACCACCCCCTTCACTTGTGCACTATGGAACTCTCGCTTTGTTTGCAACAAACTCACTTCTATCCATGACCTCTTTATCTCCCACTCTCTCAATCTTCTGGCTCTCATAGAAACCTGGCTCTCTCCTTCAGACACTGCTTCCTCTGCTGCACTGTCACATGGGGGTCTCCACTTCAGCCACACTCCTAGGTCTGACAATAGACAAGGAGGTGGTGTTGGTATTTTACTTTCCTCTAGTTGCACCTTTCAACAAATACAGCCCTTCTCTTCCCTCACATTTTTTTTGCTTATTTTCTCCCCTCTCTATAGGTGTTGCAGTCATATACCGCCCCCCTGGCTCCGCAACTCTATTTCTAGATCACTTTGCCGTCTGGCTACCTTACTTCCTTTCCTCGGATACCCCTGCCCTCATTCTCGGTGACTTCAACCTCCCTGTTGATAATCCCACTGCCTCCTCTGCAACTCACTTCCTCTTTCGGCCTGTCACAATGGACTGACTCTCCCACTCACAAAGATGGTCACTCCCTTGATCTGATTTTCAGTTATCGGTGCACTATCTCAAACTTCACAAACTCACCTTTTCCTCTTTCTGACCACCACCTCCTCACTTGTACCATCACCTCCCTCCCTACAACTCTCCCCCCTTCTACCCCTCACACTAAACTTCACAGAATAATCAAGTCATTAGATCAGCAACAGCTCGCTAGCTCTCTCTAACCTCTTCTCTCTTCCATCCCCTCCTTTTCCTGTCCTGATGAATCCATCTGCCACTATAACTCCACCCTTGCATCGGTCCTTGATAACCTGGCCCCACCTACCATAACTTGGAAAACATACACTCATCCTCAGCCCTGGCATACTCCTCTGACACGGTACATATGCAGATGTTCCCGTACTGCTGAGTGACACTGGAGGAAATCTCTGAGTTCAATACTCTTCTCCGCCCACCCCCACCTCCCACCACAACTTTTCTCTCCGCCCAAGATTTTGCCAGCTACTTCAACAACAAAATCAACTCCATCAGAAATGAAATCAGCTCTCAACATACTACCGGTCTCCCTCCCCCTCAAAAGCTCACAATCATCCAAAACCCACATAGCCATAAATTTAGCTTTTTTGCCTCTGTTACAGACGATGAAGTTTCTGCCCTTATACTATCCTCTCACCTCACTACCTGTCCCCTCGACCCAATCCCCTCACAACTACTCCCCTCCCTCTCTTCTACCCTTACCCCTATACTCACACACATCTTCAACCTCTCCCTCAGCACTGGTATAGTTCCCACATCTCTTAAGCATGCATTAGTTACACCTATCCTCAAAAAACCTTCTCTCAATCCAATTGCCATCCAATTACCGCCCTATTTCCCTACTACCTCTTGCCTCAAAGCTTCTTGAGAAGCTAGTATATGCACGTCTATCCCAATTCCTTACACTAAACTCCCTCCTTGACCCACTGCAATCTGGATTTCGCCCCCTTCACTCAACAGAGACAGCAATTGTTAAGGTTACCAATGACCAACTTACAGCAAAATCAAAAGGCCACTTCTCTCTACTTATCCTCCTTGATCTGTCTGCATCCTTTGATACTGTCGACCACCCTCTTTTGCTCCATACCCTCCAATCCTTCGGTATCTGTGACACAGCTCTCCCTTGGTTCTCTTCCTATCTGTCTAACCATACCTTTAGTGTAGCCTTCTCTGGGGCATCCTCTGCCCCGTTACCTCTTTCTGTTGGGGTACCGCAAGGCTCTGTCTTTGGTCCCCTTCTCTTCTCAATCTACACATCCTCACTAGGTTTCTTAATAAAGTCCCACGGCTTTTATTATCATTTGTATGCCGACGATACCCAAATCTACCTCTCTGCACCAGAACTACCTCCTTCCTTGCTAACCCGTGTCACTAACTGTCTCTCTCATATCTCATCTTGGATGTCCTCTCACTACCTCAAGCTAAATCTCTACAAAACTGACATCCTTATTTTCCCCCCTTCTTCCAAAATCTCCACCCCCCATGTCTCTATAACTGTTGATAACTCCATCATTACCCCAACCTAACATGCCCAATGTCTTGGGGTCACACTGGACTCAGATCTTTCTTTCACTCCTCACATTCAGTCCTTGGCTAAAGCCTGCCGCTTACACCTTAAAAACATTGCTAAAATTAGACATTAGACAATTAGATTTTAATCCACTGTCTCATCCTTTCCCGCCTCGACTACTGCAACTCTATCCTCTCTGGTCTCCCTAGCTGCCGTCTAGCTCCTTTACAATCCATAATGAATGCCTCTGCCAGGCTCATCTTCCTTGCACGTCGCTCTTCATCTGCCGCACCTCTCTGCCAATCCCTTCACTAGCTTCCTCTTGCCTCCAGGATTAAACACAAAATTCTCACTCTGACACACATAGCCCTCAATAGCACTGCTCCCCCTACATCTCAGACCTTGTCTCCAGATACTCTCCCTCCCGTCCCCTTCGCTCCATTAATGATCTCCTACTCTCCTCCTCTCTTGTTACCTCCTCACATTTCCGTCTTCAAGATTTCTCCAGATTGGCTCCCATCTTATGGAACTCTCTGTCTCGCTCCACAAGAATCTCCCCTAGTTTTAAAAGCTTCAAGTGCTCCCTGAAGACTCTACTATTCAGGAACGCTTACAACCTACACTAACCTTCCTATCTCCACTGCTGCTATCCCCTAAAACCCCATAGTATGTAAGCTTATTATTTCATCTGTTTGTAGTTCACCTTCATAAGAGCCGACTACAACAGTGCAACTCTCGGCAGGACCCTCTCTCCCCATTTGATCCCTGTAATTGTTTTTATATACAACCTATGTATAGGTGTATCATAGCGCTGCGGAACCTGTTGGCGCTCAACAAATACCTGATAATAATAATAATAATAATAGAAAAACCTTCCCCTTCTATGAATCAAGCGATTACTCAGGTCCAAGAGTGACCTAATATCCAATGTTGATGTTGCTTTTTATGTTTTGCTGCAATACAAAATCCGCTAACTATACAAATATACCCAGGACTCAAACTACTGACTAGTAGCTTTTGGTGCCAGTTTATGTATTATTCTGTAACTTTTACATTGCTGTTCTTTATTACTTTGACCAGATCTCCTTATGTACACCTGCTATATATGTGTAAGGACATGTTTTATCTGTTATTATTTCTAAAAACCAATATCAATCAATAAAAGATTTTAAAATGGAAAAAAAAAGAAAAGCATTCCTAGGTAGGCTAATGAGCAACAATGCACTACTGAGAGTTCGATTCTGATTGGTGACAGCATGTATATGCTTCTTCTCATTGGCCCATCCAATGTCTTCAGCTAGTTAGTAGCGCATTTCTGCTCCTTCAAAAAGAGTGTGCGTTTCTATTTATCAACACATATACAGGGGCATTTTTCACTTATGAAATTCCACAGCTAAAAGGATTTGTTAAACCTTCAAATAATGCTTTTTTCCTTATATCCTTGTACCCCCCACATTTTTTTGGATTTAACATTGGTTTTGCTCATGCAAAAAATACACTGACATTAGCCTGCCATATTGGATGACATTAGGAAGCAGCATCGCCAAACAAAAAAAAATGCTTCCTGTCTGATCATTTAATACTAAAAATGAATAATTATCACTTTTACACTAAAAAAAATGAGCAAAATAAAAAAAAAAAAAAAAATCCTCAACAAGCACACATGTCCACTGTTCCCATAATGCTCGTGGATGAATCCCTTAGAGAGACATAAACACTTATCCTTATGGAGTTCAACTGCCCACATCTCGCTTATTAGCATCACTGCAAGGGATACATTTACATGAAGACCATTCAACCTATGATGTAATTGCTAAAACCATAAAAATTGCCATTTTGTAACCGTAATCGTGTCCTTTTTTTATTTTTTTTTATTACGATATTGATAGATTACCAAGGCAAATAATGATTTTGGGCTAGATTACAAGTGAAGTGCTATTTTAACATGCGCCCATAAAGGGACACATTTGATCATTTATGGGCGCACATTAAATAACCAGCCACCGCAAGCCCACGGTAGAACTTTGTGCTAGAATTCATTAAACAAAGATCAGATCTCTGGTTAATGAAAAAAAATGTCCCCTAATTTCCCCCAAAATAAAGTGTACAGTTAATTTATTAATAAAACAAAATATGAGCATTTTTTTTTAATTAAAAATAGCTGCACAAAGCAGTTATAAGGGGTTAAAGTGACACAGTACTGAGAAGTGCCTTTACATAGTGGTCTATGGAGACAGTGTTTTATATTGCAAATATATATGTAAATACACATATAAACACATAAAATAATATGTATATGTTCATATAAATATATATTTTAAAGTTGCTGCGCAACTTACCTCCCGAGCTGTGCTAGGTTCTTAGCCGTGTCTGATGGCATCAGAACGAGGCTTCCATTGGAGCCTTTGGAAGCGCGCTTTCGTGAGCTCAAAGCTTCCAGGCAAAGCGAACACAAGGTTGCATTCACATTGCCCTCAGCTTAAGCCTTACAATACCAGCACACATTTGCGTGCACCAGTATTATTGAGTGTAGCGCAAATATCACGCTCGCCAAAGCGCAATTTTGCGCTCCACTCGTAATCCAGGCCTTTGTGTTGTAACAATTTTGTGCTTGAGGGAAAAAAACAGCATAATAATTTTGTGATTGTGATCACTGGGAAAAAAACATAGGCTTCCATTACATATGCAGCGTCGCCCCCGCAAAAGCCGGCGACGCCAGATTTTACGCGATTTTGGTATTACATATATGGCGTAGCATACAAGTTACGCGCGTATATTTCAGCCTTCGGGCGTACTTTTTTTAACCATAGACTAACATAGAACAGATGCGCAATTTGGTATCCAATATACAGCGTAAGGACTTCAGAGAATCTACTCCATTCTTATCTCGCCACAAATTGCAGGCGCAGGAACCCTTGCACTGGCTAAAAAAGCAACGTAACTCCCTGGAAGCCTTAACAAACACATACATTTAAGCAGCATCTCAAGGTTAAAGGGACAGTATACTATGATATTGTTTTTTAAGGTTTATTTGTGTATTTGAAATAGTTTGAAGCCACAACATAATCAAATGGATTGAGCTTGTAGGTACTTTATCGCATTGTGGACATATACTTGCTTATTTACTTTAAATTTGTTCTCAAAACAATCAACAATACTTGGAGGAGAGAACAATGGGAAATCATAATTGTATTACCTTCATCTCTTTATATATGGGTTTATATATGAATTTTGAATAGCATAATTACGTGTCGCATTTTTATATGAAATCTCGGTTAATTTTTACGAGTGTTAGCCTAATTTGCATAAAACTACTCTTTATTGACACTTTCCGTGGATAAAATACTGGTGTAAGTTTCTTGCGACGACTAAAATGTGTATTTGCGCACATTTCAGAGGATCGCCAGTTTGTCCTACGTACGCCAGTTTAGCATCTAACGGCGCAGTATATGTAATACTCCAATGTGCAAGGTGAAATTACGGGCGGCGTGGGTTCCCACGCTTGCGCCAGAACCTGCGCCGTATATGTGATCGCGCCCATAGTAAGAATTCCCACTGAAATTCAGAAATTGTTATCTGCCGAAAGCAAGCGCAAAATGGAGATCAACCCCTTAGCTTCGCAACAGTAATGTGAAGTTTATTACAAAGGATTCTTTGAGGATGAGTAAGCCTTATACAGTGTGCTTGAGATAACTTTTAATATCAATAGAATATTAGAATATATTGAAGCATAGATTCCACAGAAAACTGGTTGCCGTTCAAGGTAGACCTCTCATCAATTATTATCCAAAGTGACATTGTATTCCATAATGTTAATATGACTTTACATAAAAAAAATTAAATAAAAACTATTTTAATTTAATTTGAAACTTACACTAAACTATTATATATGTACTTCCTATTAATCTTCACTAGCTGGTAAGGATAATAGCCACTACTTTTTTATTGGTTAGGAGAGACACGCCTCTGCAAGTATGTCAAAAGAACATTGTTTTATTTATGGCAGTAACATAAGTTTTTCAGGAAAAAAAAGCTGATTTGTATTTTGAAATGTCCTCTTTTAGATGAAACAATTAATTCATGTTGACTACAATGACCCTTTAACCCCTTCCCTACCAGGAATTTCAGAGAAAAACTCCCAAAGTACCAAAGAATTTTTCATATTTTTGCTATCACTCTGTTTAAATAAAAATAGAGCTTTGGTTTTTTTGATTTACCTATGAAAACTACATTTATTTTTAAAGTAGACAGCCCAAGATATTGATCTAGGCCCATGTCAAATAAGATCATATAAAAAAATAATGTTTTTCGCAAACTTTGGATTTCTCACTGAAAGTATTTACACAAATGGTTGTAAAAGCTTCTCTGAGATCCCCTTTGTTCAGAAATAGCATGCATGCATGGCCTTGCCATTGATTTTTGTCAACAAGAAAGCCGCTAATAGCAGCTGCGCACCACACTTCTGAGATTCCCAACAGTGAAGGGGTTAATCAGTCAGCTGGTAAGGTTAATATTTGCTCTGCTGTAGGGATTACACTGCAACCTGACAACTCCCACCCTCTGATCCCTAACTGACCCCTCCCAAAAACCTCCTCCCCACCACTGGTCACCACCTTTTTAGGTACTGGCAGACAGTCTGCAATTTAGGGCTTTTTTTAATTTTTATTTATATTTATATTCTGCAGTGTAGAGCCCCCCCTCCTCCCTCCAGCTGATATTGTTTCATAGTGTAGGCCCTATCCCTCCATCTCCCCTGCCTAAAACATTTCCCTGTTGAAGGGAACATGACCCCTCCCTCCCCTCTTCTCCGTTAGACCTCCCTCTCGCCACCCTCCTTCCCTCCCACAGCTCCCAGCGGCACCAACTGAAAATTGTTACAGAGTGACACAGACAGTTTCACTCTCTGTAACCATTGCCAATCTGGCTTCATATGGTAAGGGAGCATGATCATTGCTCTCTTACCATATGAATGTAGATGTATTCTGCCCTAAACATCAATTTCCGTGGTCTTAGCTGACAGTGGGAAACACAGCATGTGCCACAGTGTTGGATGTAGGTACTATGTCAAAATAGTATGCTGGGCAAAGTATTGTGTGACATAGTACCAACGCCCAATTGGTGCTAGGGGGTAATATTCAAGGGGACAAAATTATCACTATTGTATTAAAACAATTATTAACAAAATCTAAAATGAAGTTGATGGAGGAACTAATTAGTGATAATTTCTGGAAATATAACCTATAGAGGCCTAGATTACAAGTGGAAAGATATTTTTTATCAATTGTGAGAACTAACAATGCTCAAGCTAAATGTTGTTTTTTGGATGGTTAAAAAGTTCCTCATATATATAGAGGATAATTTTGTATGATTCATTTATGTTGAAATGTTAAAAACTATATATTGTTGTGAGAAATTTTATTCTACTTTTTTGTAGTTATACATTTGTAATCTGCTTTAAATTGTATTGTATATATTTTTAATATGTAGTCCTTAAAGGGACATTAAACACTTAATTAATGCTAGATAGAATGATGCTTTCAAAGAAAAGATTAGTCAGAGAATAGCATGTAGATTTGTTTATTAAAGTTTAATTAGCTGTTTAAATATTAAGAAAATAAGGGTAACGTTTTAGTGGCTATAAAACAATGAGAGCTGCCATGTTGTAAGTTAGGTTACCTTCTCTGCTGTGGTCAATTAGGGACAGTTATAAATAAGTCACTAGAGTGTGCAGCCAATTGCTGTGTGGAATATAACAGTATTCTGCTTTTCCATTTTTAACAGGAACTGAAATGCTCACAATTTCAGAATGGAATTAGAGGAAAAGGGGACAAAATAAATAATGAAAGTATATTGCAGAGGGTTTTTTACATATATGATTTATCATTTTATATTAGGATCTCAAAGTGTTTAATGTCAATTTAAGTTATATTATCCAAAATATCTTTGGTGTTTAAAACAGGGAGGGAGCAAATAGTATGATTTTTTTTAATTACAAAGTATATATGGGAATTATTAATAAATTAAAATGTGTTAGCAAATCTGTTCCATTCTTCAGAACAAAGGAGCTGACAGTTGTAGCTCATTAAAGGCTTTTCACTTAACAAAGCACATTTTTCATTATTTTACAGCATTTTCTCACTAATAAAATGATTGATGTAAGATGGGAAGATTATTCTTGAAGCATCTGATGTGAAACAATACTATAGTGCATTTATTTTCAGGTAGGTCTACCATGCATTGCTGCTTTAAGATAAATCATTTAGGAGTTGATTAATTATTATTCAGCTACTGTGTCCCATGTGAAAACTATTGTTTCCTTTTTAAGCAGCTTCATTTAGTCTATTATTGGTCCTTGTATTAATATATTGAGTGATTTTGTTTTATTGTTTTACTACACATTTTGTTCTGTATTTCCCTGTAGACTGGCCAAAATTATTTCTATTTATCTAGTTATGATATTTATTTGTTTGTAATCAATTTTTTTCTCATAATACAAATTCCTTTTTACTTCATTGAAGAATAGTGGGCAGTGCATTTAAATAACAACATACATTGGTCCCTATTTAATAACTAGCGGGCGGATAAAGTTGCCGCCCATAGTTACTATTGCAAAGAATTTCTCAACCGAGTCTACCACCAATCTACTTGGACAACTAAGTCTAGGACGGTCATTGGTTTTCAAACCTGTCTTCAGGCCTCCCCAACACTCCATGTTTTCTGGATTACCTTTGATGAGAGCAGGTAAAATAACCAGGTTTACTTATCAGCTGATTGTTTCACCTGTGCTCTAGTTCAGATATCCTCAAAATGTGGCCTGTTAGGTCTATGGTAGAAAAGTGATTAGGAATCAGCAATCTTATAACCCCTGCTCTCAACATTGCAATCTACTTTTTACTAGATGTAAGAGCTGCTGTGTATTAGTGTGGTGTGTCTTAAAAAGCCCTGAAATTAGCAGTGCTTAAAAAATAATAAATAGTCAAGTATTTAATAGCGGGATATTCAACTGGATTGTTAACAATATTTTTTTATTGAGTGGCAATACAGATATATAGGATGGATGAAAATTATATTTTCAGTAGTGGAAATATGTGCTTCATACATGATTATAATTTACAAACCAAAAGTAAAAAAAAAAAAAAGCACTTCACCGTTGTAACTTCAATTTACTTGCTATGTCTTGGTGCTTACAGAGACCTCCAATAGTATAAACAATAAAGAGATAAAGGTAGCATTCCTGGGTTTAAAATGTGAAGACTCTTTCATTAGGTTAATGTAACTCTCTGGGTATTGAGCCCTCCCACCACACCGGCACATCCCTGAGGGGGTGGTCTGCTACGGTTGACAGCTGCACTTGGAGCTCCTAGAATGGCTGTCAACTGGGATGGGCAGCCCCCACTGCACCTCAGTTATACAACCAAAGCAGGTTGGCCCACAACCCAGAGCACTTCATTGACCTACCTAATAAGAGCCTTCACATTTTAAACTCAGGAGTTCTACATTAATCTTTTTTATTGTTAACATCTTTTTATTGTTTTATTTAGTTATTTAAGAGACAATATTTCAAATGAATGATTCTATACTTAAATGTCCTCCTTTTGTGGCTAAGGAGTTTACTGTTTTCATATACTATATATGCGCAGGTGTGATAAACTGTACAGATCACAATCTACTGTTTGCTTAAGTATGCTGGGTAGTAAGGCGTTATTGCGCATGAGTGGCACCCATCCTTTGAGCTAAGGCTGACAGAAAAGTTCAGGCGCCATTTAATTTTTAATGTGTACTGTACCTTTAAGGCAAAACTTGTAATTTTATCAAGTGCATTTCTTTTTTATCTTGCACATTGACTTGAACAGCTAACTCTATTATTTTTTTTATTATTTTTTTAACACAATAGTTATTTCTATTACTGCACAAACAGGAAGTAGAATTACTGCACAAACAGGAAGTATGTTTCTGGCCTTATAGTAAGTGGTACATTTTGTAATGTGTTTTTAGTTAAGTAGCTCTTCCACTATATTTTAAAATGAAAGCACATGATATACATACCTCTCACTTAAAATCTGCACCTATGCACCTATAAAGAAACATGCTAACAGATTTTTCATGCTTTTCTTCCCAATATAATTAAAAGATACTTGTGCAATCGATTTACTTGTTTTAAATAAGGATATATCACAAAAAACCTGAAATTGCCACCTAGCCCCAGATGATAAAAGCATAGTGATAATAGCAATATTTTAAAAGGGGCTCCATATTGTGATTGAGATTGACTGGGAAATATAATAAAGGGCTAAAATCAATTTGAAGGCAGTTTCGGTAAAAGGCGCTTTACTATGCATCACTGTGGAAGGCGACTCCTCTATAACACTGGCGGAATTTTAAAAGCAGCATTACCACATTGAAAGTGTAATGAAAATGATCCCTTTAGACAGTATTGAATGGCAATATACAAGAGTCAACAGAAACTCAACCCCTTATGTCACAATACAATACTGAAACTAGGACACGAATAATAAACCTATAGGAGATTGTGGAAATATTGCAGATCTGTATACACTGTAAAATACTAAAAGTAGTTTTTTGTTATTTTAAAAAAAACTTTTTTTTTTTTAGTTTTGGTTCTGTTCTTTTCTGTTTAAGAAGATGATTTTGGTTACGTGATATTAATATCCCTTAGAAGACGTTAGCTGCAGTTTTTTTATTTTACAAAAGTGCATTTTTTCAGTTTTGTGCAATATAAAATGTGTTTAATGGAATTTATTGATTTTTTTAATGTTGTACTTTTATATAACCACTATAAGTTCATACTGTGTAAACTTACTTTTATACTTTTCTAATATTTTCTGATAGCAATATACAAAACATTTTGTATTTTAAACAGATAGATAGATGATCGATAGATAGATAGATGATAGATAGATAGATATTTCTAATTAAACTCTCCCACAATACACAATTTAAAAACATAATGCAAAATATTCTTTGATGAAGGGTGTTTAATTTTTGAATTTCCATTTTTTTAATTTGTGATTGTGATCTAAAACCCTGATATTAATAAAAAGAGTTTAAAGTTGTTTTGCCATTTAATTTTTTAGTGTTAAAAATTGTAAATGTGTATATGTATTTGCGTGAAGTGCATGCACTCTGTATAATGCTTGTGTAGTATGTGCAAGCGGTGTGCTTAGTATTTGAGTAGTGTGTAGTAGGTGTGTGTTTGTGTAGTGATTGTGTAATATGCTGTCAGTATATTTATAAGAATCTAAGCAGTACTCTCCAAACAATATGTGAGTATATGGCAGGGTTATAACTGAATGTATTTAACAATCTTTCTTTAAACTGAACCCACAATCAAAAATGCATATACTAAGACAATAAAATTAATATAAATATCTGAATTCTTTATTATTAGTAAATATCTATGAACACATTGAAATATATTTGTAATACCAGAATATGAATCAATATTATATGCGTTTAAAAACTATTTAAATATGCTATGCAGAGTTCATGCAAGTTTACCTTTAAAACTAGCTTTATTCACAATAGCCTTACAAATCAGAGTTGCATTTAAAATTAAAGATCTTTAACTGCTAACATCCAAGCAATACAATTCTAACAATGCTTATTTAAATAATAGGACAGTCTATATACTATAATTTAAACACTAGAAGTTATATATATTATTTGAGCCAACAATCCAACTCTGAGTTATAACTTTATATTTGCACAGATTAAACAATTTAGCATCAAGGATTTGTTTAACAATATACAGGCTATGAATATAAACTAAAATATAGACTGCTCTTTTAAATCTCTCAACTATACTTTAAACTATAGTGAATATGCATATATTTTTGTTTTAAAATATTACCTGTAATATTTAACCTTTTATATATATATATATATATATATATATATACTTTACCAGATTATATTCAGCTTCAAGACTTGTCCCACCTCATATAAAAATAAGTGTAATTGCAATTGATAAGAAAGAGTATGTCCCACGTTTCTTATAGTTTGACTGTCTCCCACTCAACAGTTTTAAGTCAGTTTACAAAATCAGCAGTCCACCCTTTTACTCATCCTGCCTTCACTTATATTGTTTAATCATCGATGAGAAATATGGGTGGCCCTTCGTGCTTGTCCCTTCTGATTGGTTCATCGTGTGAATGTATGTTGTCAAGGATATGCATCCTTGCAACCACCAATCATCTCTTGGCTGTAATACCTGCATCGCAACACCGGATTCTGTCCATCGGGGGCAGCAGACAATACAAACAGATTCACTCAACCATTTCTAACAGTGAAAGAAAATATTTCTTTAAAATATGTAATAACTGCCATAATTGCTTGCATTAATCACTCACAATATTAATTATAGATGGGGTAGTATCATACCATTTTTCTAAATTTCCCTCATATCAAATACGTTATGTTTTCAACATTATGTTATACCAAAATAATTATACTGTTAATCCCAATATCTCCCTATATAATGGTTATTTAACATACTTTAAATTATTGCATTAACACATTTCTCTTGTTAGCATTTATATTTCATTTAGCATAACAGAAAATTTACAATTTGATATCAAACATCAATATTTTATTGTCATATCACATCAAAGTGATTTCCATACATCCATCTCACTATATTTCAAGAGATATATTTAAAAGTTTATAAACATTTAGTGCATAATCATATGATATGACTTAGTTAATCCCAGGTAGGCAATCCTGTATCTATCATCTTTTTACTCCATCTGGAAAAACAGAAAACATGTTATATATATATATATATATATTTCAAACATGGGATTATTAAAATTGTTATTTAATCCATTATAATTCTGAATTGTATTTCCCATGTCCATAGGTATATGTAATACAATCTGAGGCATATTTAATATGTTGTCTGAACATATGTACATGTGTATATATATATATATATATATATATATATATATATATATATATATATATATACACACACATGTATTAATTTCTATGCTGTCTTTTAACAATGGGATTATTGTAATTGCCATTTAATCTATTACAAAATTTTAATCCATTTCCCATATATATATATATATATATATATATATATATATATATATATATATTCGTTTCTATGTAGTGTTCAAAATTATATAAAATCCAGCAGATCATAGTCTGTTATATAGTCATTTATACTTTCAGGCTATATAAAGGAAAAAAAAAATATATATATATATATATATATATATATATTTTTTTTTTTAAGTTGTATATCATAACATGTCTTTGCTGGCCAAGTTTTCATTGCCCCACTTACATAGCACGGGGTCAATTTGCATGTGAAATGTAAATGGTTACTTTTTCACAAAATATATCACCTAGATCAGACTTCTAGGCAATGTTGTAAGGGGTAGGAAGTTAATCACACATTTACAGGTAGTAAAACATATGGTCTCTTGGCTGTTAAAGTTAAATAAACCAAATGTTTTATTGTCCTCACTTGTGTGTTTAGAATAACTTTGCATACTAAGTGGGGGGAGAACTGAACATGAGTGAAGTCAATTTTTCTGAATGAATGAATCATTTTCTACTGACTAGCCAAATTTATGATTAAAAGATATATATATATATATATATATATATATATATATATATATATATATATATATATATCTTTACTTACACCTTGACAATGCATGTTTGGTATTTGTGTAGTGTATGTATGTATTGTTTGTGGTGTTGGGTGTGTGTTGTGTCTGCTTAGTATGTGTAGTGTATAGTGTTTGCGTTATGAGTGCGCATAGTGTATGTGTTTTTGTAGTGTGTGTGCTGTGTGTATGTATTTGTGTAGTATGTTTGTGTACAGTGTGTGTGGTGCATGTGTAGTGTTTCAGTAGTGTGTATTAGATGTGTGTTTGTGTAGTGATTGGGTAGTATGTATCTGTAGTCTTTGTGCAGTGTTTGTGTGGAGTGTGTGAGTAGTATGTGGTGTGCTTGTGTGTAGTATTTGTGTCATTTATTTGTGCAGTATTACCAGCAGTAAGTGCTGTAAACAAATTTCTTGTCATTATTTTGTATACCCTGCTTCTTTTAAATTTTTATCTTATCTTCTTTGCTATGACGTCCTGCAGTGATCTAGCATTACTGTATAAATTGTTGCACGAGAAACATTTTTTTCTGGCAAACTCAATTCTGAATTAAAGGTATATGAAACCCAGTTTTTTTCTTCCATGATTCAGATTGAGCATGCAATTTTAAGCAACTTTTTAATTTACTCCTATTATCAATTTGTCTTTGTTCTTTGCCATCTTTATTTGAAAAGCTAAATATAGCCACCAATTAGCAAGCGCTACCCAGGTTGTTGAACAAAAAATGAACCAGTTCCTAAGCTTACATTCCTGCTTTTCAAATAAAGATAGCAAGAGAACAAAGAAAAATTAATAATATTAATCAATTAAAAAGTTGCTTAAAATTGCATGCTCTATCTGAATCATGAAAGAACTTCAGATTAGTATTCGTTTTTAAAGATTTATTTAAACAACTTTATTATGCATAGTGGGAAAAAACTTTCATTTTATGTTCAAATAATTATTTTGCCTGATTTTCCTATAATTTAAATTTGAATATTATATTTTTTCCTTTTTTCCAAGAGAAGGTAAAGTACATTACATGGAATTCTAAGCCCTGATAACCATATGGGTCACCAGCCACTTTATTAGGTAAACCTTGCAAGTATCAGGTTGGACTCTATTTTGCCTTCAGAACTGCCTTAATTCTTTGTGGCATAAATTCAACAAGGTGTTGAAACATTCCTCAGAGATTTTGGTCCATATTGACATGATAGCATCATGAAGTTGCTGCAGATTTGTCGGCTGCACATCCATAATGCAAATCTCCCATTCCACCACATCCCAAAGGTGCTCTATTGGATTGAGATCTGGTGACTGTGGAGGCCATTTGAGTACAGTGAACTCATTGTCATGTTTAAGAAACCAGCTTGAGATGATTTGAGCTTTGTGACATGGTACATTATCCTGATGGAAGTAGCCATCAGAATACACATGGTACACTGTAGTCATAAAGGGATGGACATGGTCAGCAACAATACTCAGGTAGGCTGTGGCATTTAAATGATGTTCAATTGGTACTAAAGGGCCAAAAGTGTGCCAAGAAAATATCCCCTACACCATTACACCACCACCAGCCTTAACCGTTGATACAAGGCAGGATGGATCCATGCTTTCATCTTGTTTACCCAAATTCGGACCCTACCATCTGAATGTCGCAGCTTAAATTGAGACTCATCAGACCAGGCAACGTTTTTCCAAACTTCTATTGTCCAATTTTGTTGAGCCTGTACGAATTGTAGCCTCAGTTTCCTGTTCTTAACTGACAGGAGTGGCACCCGGTGTGGTCTTCTGCTGCTGTAGCCCATTTGCTTCAAGGTTCGACATGTTGGGCATTCAGAGATGGTATTCTGCATACCATGGTTGAGTTACTGTTGCCTTTCTATCATCTTGAACCAGTTTGCCCATTCTCCTGTGACCTCCGACATCAACAAGTCATTGTCGTCCACACAACTGCCGCTCACTAAATATTTTCACTTTTTTGGACAATTCTCTGTAAACCTTAGAGATGATTGTGCGTAAAAATCCCAGTAAATCAGCAGTTTTTTATATACTCAGACGAGCCCGTCTGGCACCAACAACCATGCCACGTTCAAAGTCACTTAAATCCCCTTTCTACCCCATTCTAATGCTCAGTTTGAACTTCAGCAAGTCGTCTTCACCACATCTAGATGCCTAAATGCATTGAGTTGCTGCCATGTGATTGGCTGATTAGCAATTTGTGTACCAAGCAATTGAACAGGTGTACCTAATAAAGTGGCCAGTGAGTGTATATATATACTGTATATATATATACACACACACAGTGACCAAGCGCAAGATAATCCTCAACGCTATCAATTGTGCTCCACTTGTAATAGAATTCCATAATCGATAAATGTATAATAAAAAGCCAATGCAAAAGCCCTTTGTTTGAATTTCAAATGTGTAGTAGATTTGTTTTCTAACAAACATCAAAGTTAGTTACATTTTCCTTCCTAATGCATCATGAGACAGCCATCAGCCAATCACAAGACGCATATGCGTATATCCTGTAAATCTTGCACATGCTCAATAGGACCTGGTGCTTTAGAAAATGTGCATAGAAAAATATTATGCACATTTATATAATGGATGTGAAATTCAAAATTTTTTAAAATTGCACGTCTATCTGAATTATGAATGTTTAATTTTGACTTGATTGTCCCTTTAAGACACTGAATTTAAATGTGAACCAAAATCCTTACAGTTTCGGCTGAAACAAGATGGGGATAAGAACTGTGCCTTAAAGGGAAATTAAGCAACTCTTGCTTTTGTGTAAATATTGTGCTTCTATGATCCCTAAAGAGGACAAAACACCATTTTTATAACCCGCAAATGCTGCAAATTTGACAATTTACAGCTTTTTTTTTTAAAAGTAAAACTAAGTTACATATTTTGTTTTCTGGTATAGGGAGCATGTTTCAATCACAAGTTTTACACAAAAGCAAGAGATTTTTACTGCATCGTTAATGAATCTGCAACAATAAAAATAGAAAGTTTTGTGTTATTTGTTCATATAATGAAAACATCAAATCAATCACAGTTCTGCTCATAGATCATATCTATTAATTATAGTAACCCCTTAGTGACCAGGTCATTTTTAATTTTCTTACCCTTAAAGGGCCACTAAACCCCAAATTTTTCTTTCATGATTCAGATAGAGAATACAATTTTAAACAACATTCCAATTCACTTCCATTATCTAATTTGCTGCAATCTTTAGATATCCTTTGTTAAATAAATAGCAATGCACATTGGTGAGCCAATCACATGAGGCATCTATGTGCAGCCACCAATCAGAAGCTACTAGTACTGAGCCTATCTAGATATGTTTTTTAAGAAATAATATCAAGAGAATGAAGCAAATTAGATAATAGAAGTAAATCAGAAAGTTGTTTAAAATGGTATTCTCTATCTGAATCATGAAAGAAAAAAAATTGGGTTTAATGTCCCTTTAAGGACCAGGGCTATTTTTACATTTTTGCAGTGTTTGTGTTTAGCTATAATTTTCCTCTTACTCATTTACTGTACCCACACATATTATATACCGTTTTTCTCCCCATTAAATGGACTTTCTAAAGATACCATTATTTTCATCATATCATATAATTTACTATATTTTTTTTATAAAATATGATGAAAAAATGGAAAAAAAATAACTTTTTCTAACTTTGACCCCCAAAATCTGTTACACATCTACAATCACCAAAAAAACTACCATGCTAACTAGTTTCTAAATTTTATCCTGAGTTTAGAAATACCCAATGTTTACATGTTCTTTGCTTTTTTTGCAAGTTATAGGGCAATAAGTACAAGTAGCACTTTGCTATTTCCAAACTTTTTTTTTTTTTTTTCAAAATTAGTTATAGTTACATTGGAACACTGATATCTGTCAGGAATCCCTGAATAGCCCTTCAATTATATATATATATATATATATATATATATATATATATATATATATATATATATATATATATATATATATATATATATATAAAAATATATATTTGTTTAGAAGACAACCCAAAGTATTGATCTAGGCCCATTTTGGTATATTTCATGCCACCATTTCACCGCCAAATGCAATCAAATCAAACAAATTGTTTACTTTTTTACTAACTTTTTCACAAACTTTAGGTTTCTCACTGAAATTATTTACAAACAGCTTGTGCAATTATGGCACAAATGGTTGTAAATGCTTAACAGGGATCCCCTTTGTTCAGAAATAGCAGACATATATGACTCTGGTGTTACTTTTTGTTAATTAGAAGGCCGCTAAATGCCACTGCGCACCACACGTGTATTATGCCCAGCAGTGAAGGGGTTAATTAGGGAGCATGTAGTGAGCTTGTAGGGTTAATTTTATCTTTAGTGTAGTAAAAAACCCAAAGTATTGATCTAGGCCCATTTTGGTATATTTCATGCCACCATTTCAACACCAAATGCGATCAATAAAAAAAAATTGTTAACTTTTTCACAAGCCAATCATAAGATGCATATGCGTATATCCTGTGAATCTTGCATATGCTCAGTAGGAGCTGGTGCTTCAGAAAATGTGCATAGAAAAAAGATTATGCACATTTATATAATGGATGTGAATTCAAAGCTGTTTAAAATTGCACATCTATCTGAATTATGAATGTTTAATTTTGACTTGATTGTCCCTTTAAGACACTCATGATTTGGCCTGAATTTATTTGTGAACCAAAATCTTTACAGTTTGTGTGGAAACAAGATTGGGGATCAGAACTGTGCCTTAAAGGAACATTAAGCAGCTCTTGCTTTTGTGTAAATATTGTGCTTCTATGATCCCTAAAGAGGATCATAAAACTAAGTTACTTATTTTGTTTTCTGGTATAGGGAGCATGTTTCAAGCACAAGTTTTACACAAAAGCAAGAGATTTTTACCGCCTCATTAATGAATCAGCAACAATAAAAATAGAAAGTTTTTTGTTATTTGTTCATATAATGAAAACATCAAATCAATCACATTTCTGCTCATAAATCATATCTATTAATTATATTAATAGCAGATGGGAGACCAAAGTGAGCTGTCTTAGAATAAAAATGACAGACTGTTTCCCTTTATCTTCTTTATTACTTTATACTAGGCGGCATGTGTACAACGAACGAATGCACCAACTAAATTTAAAGAAAATTATGAAATACAGATAAATTCATAAAATTTCTTTAAATTACCTTTGGGGGTTAATATTTCTAGAGCACTGGAGAACCACACTAATCCTGACCCTTCTTCAAAGAGTCCAGGGCCACGCTTATAGTAGGCTTAGCGTGGCATTTAAAATTAAACAAATACCGAATAGTGTAGCAGACAAATATTTAGATTCAGATACAACTTTGTCAGTAAAAAAATAAATAAGTTAAAGACGCATGAAACCCACAATTTTTTTTCTTGATTCGGATAGAGCATACAATTTTAAAAAACTTTCCAATTTACTTCTGTTATCAAATTTGCTCCATTAACTTGGTGTCCTTATTGAAAAAGCAGCAACACATTTCTGGAAGATTGCTGAACATACTGAGTGAGCCAATGAGAAGAGACAAATATCCAGCCACCAATCAGCAGCAAGCTCACAGTAGTGCATTGCTGCTCCTGATTCTACCTAGGTATGCTTTTCATGAATGAAGCAAATTAGATACTAGAAGTACAGGGGAAAGTTGTTTAAAATTGTATGTTCTGTCTGAATCAAGAAAGAAAAATGTTGGCTTTCATGTCCCTTTAAACATAACCAAATTGTAGGGATAAGTCATACCCTGCACAAAGGTATTGCTATGTGACCTTCATTCAGTCCCCTCCCTGTATCATATATATCAACATTTCCTGGAAGCATGACAGAAAGGTGAGGGGTAACCGGTGTGCAGTGAGAACAGTTTTTCAAAAAGCAAAGTTGTGAAAAAATATCCCGAACTATACCGCTGTAACAAACAGCAAATAGATTTCCTGTCTCAGCATGCGTCTTCCTAGTTTCAGGTGGAGTGTTGTTGTTTCATAATTAAACAAGCTGGAATCAATGGCTGAGAGGCCAAGCTCAACACATGCCCCTACTAGAGCACTGGACTCAAACACAGTGGTCAAACAAAGGCCAGGGGTAAGAGAGCAATGAGACTAAACTTAGTAGCTGAACTTTTTCTTTAATTAAAACAAACAACAATTAAGTACTAGAAAGTAACTGTAAGTTTATAAATTCAAATATCAAAGAAAGACATTGTAAGGATTTGACATTGTATGCAGAATGTATACCATATGTTTGGTACATATAGATAGCTTCTAATAAGAGAGCTTTCAGGGACTATTGTAGTAATACAAATGGAAACTGTGAAGCATATATGAATATTGTTATCAAAATTAAGGTAAGTCTTTTGTGGCAGAATATATCTGTTATATAGAGAAGCAAGGAAATCCCAGCAGAAATAATAAAGAATTCAATCAGTTAAGTATCAAATGCATAAAATTAAAAAGTGAGATGAGCCAAAAAAATATTCTGTGACAATTGTGTAGAAATATAAATTAAAAACTGTGACCTTGGATTGTGACTCAAAATAATTATGTTCTCAACACGAACTCTGAATAATATATTGCTGATATAACCAATGTGATTAGTGCAAAATATCAGTGCAAAAATATATATAAAAATGTGATTAAAATAAACACAATCATACAACTTATCTATAAATGTGAATATTGCCCTAAATTGGTATGTGAGTCCAATTGGTTCTCTTGATTTCCAAGTAATAGTGGCAAGCAACTTCCTCAAAAACTTGCTGGTGTTTTCAAGGTAAAGATCTACAAGGAGGTTAGAAGAACAAAGAAGAAGGCGCCACCATAGTGCACAATCATTAGCATATAAACACAGTCAGCGCAAGTATCGTTATACTTACAGGATTCAAGACACTTGAGAAGTGTCACAAACGTCTCCTGGACTCTTATAAGTCGTCCAGACAACTTTCACTCTCGTAATAATTCCAGATAAACTGTACTCCAGCAAACTATAGAACAATGTTCCAATGATTGCAGTACTCGTATCTCTCTTCTTATTGCAACAGTCTCTAAGTTATCCTGGACTCCTAATGACACTCTGAGGGCAGAGGTGCAGGGGAGGAGCTAGGCTGCAGTGTGTCAAATTACTATAATCAGGAGGAGAGACACAGCAAACACTCAGTGCAGCTGATCTTACTGTGTGATTATACCCAACTAGCTAGTATCAAATGCAGTCTGTTAATATAACTTTCAAGCAGAAGCAATAAGCTGTTATAGTGAGAGATGTTCCTGAAGGTGGATCGCACAGAGCGGTAGGTGATTCTAGGAGGCTGAATGTCGTTTAGGTCAGATGAAGTGATTCCAGTCACGTGTTGACCTAAGGAGCTGTAATGGCTGGTTTGAGGAGTAAGAGTCAGCTAGCTGAGCTGCAGAGGAGGCTTGATGGTGATCCGAAAGCAAATAGGCAAAGAATTCAAGGAACATACAAAGATAGATTCAGTCCCCAAATGTTTGTACTCAAAGAACAGAATATACAAGCAATGTGTCAGCTGGTAGGAATGCTTAAATAGCTGAGGATGAGATGGGAGGTGCTAGAGTTAAAGGTGTATTCAAATTTTCTGGGTTTGATGCGAGAGTTGAGAATGGCTTTGACTTCGACAAATTCTTCGTGATCTTCATGTTCATTTACAGTCACTGGTAGAGGTGGGAGTTTGATGCGGTTTGAATGAAGATTCGGGATATGGGGTTTTAACAGAGAGACGTGAAAGGACAGGTGTATTTTGTATGAGTCAGGAAGGTTTAGGACAACGGCATTTGTATTTATAATCTGTTTTATAGGGAAAGGTCCAATAAATTGGTTACCCAGCTTCTTAGATGGGAGATCTATCCTCAGGTGTTTTGTGGATAGCCAGACTAAGTCACCCACATTGCTTTTGCAGTGACTTGGCCTCTGTCAGATGAAGAGTTAGGATATAGAGTTGTTATAGGAGAATTCGGCCATGGCTAGGTAGGATAACCAATCATCCTGGAGGTGAGAAACATAGCATCTAAGATACTGTTTCAAGTATTTGATTGACTTTTTCTGTTAATCCGTTTTGTCTGAGGATGATAGGAAGTAGAAAGTCTAGAGCCAATTTTAAGTATGTTGCAAAGTGTCTTCCAGAAGAAAGAGGTACCCCGGTCAGTTATGATGGTCGTGGGTAAGCCATGTAGTTTCACAATATGTTTGAGGAAAACATTAGCGTTTTTTTTGGCTGTAGGTAACTGTTACAGTATGAATGAAATGTGCTAATTTGTGAGATGGTCCACAACTACTAGAATCATATTGTAATGTTGGGAGGGGTGAAAGGTCAATGATAAAGTCCATAGAAATTGTTGAACAGGGTGTATCAGGATAGGTATAGGAGATAAGTAACTGAGAGGTTTTTTTATGATCAATCTTATTTCTAGCACAAACATCACAAGACATAATGTATTCACGGATTGTTTGATCCATTTGGGGCCACCAAAAGTGCCTCCTGATTAGTTCTGTGGTCTTGCTTAATCCTTCATGTCCCAATAAAAGTGTTGTCATGAAAATGGAATAATATGGGGTCCCTGAGAGTATGGGGTATGTAAAGCTTGAAGAGGTCTTTTGATACAATTTACGGGTGGAGTAGGTCCGGTCTTTAGGGCCTTGAGTATTTCCTTCTCAAAAGATGTGATAGCTGCTATGAATTTATCAAGTGGGATAATATGGATTAAGTTGTCTTTCTCTGGAGGGTAAACCATGTAGTCTAGATAATGTTTCCGCTTTTTTGTTTTACGGGAACCAGGTTGGTAGGTAATGTGAAAATCGAATCTATGCAAGAATAGAGCCCATCTCACTTGTCGAGAGGACAATGATTATTCTTTTTTAAGTATTCCAGATTTTTGTGGTCGGTGAGGTTCAGAAATGGAGTGGAGGTACCTTTTAATATTATTATAGAACACAAAATTAGCGGTGCTTACCCCCTCAGAGTTCAATACAGGCTTCTTCTGTGTTTCTTCTGCATTACTTCGGAGTTGTGCACCATCCAAACATTCCCCAACGCTGTCTCCAGGAGCCAGAAAGTGCGTCCCCGTCTAAGACGTCACAAGGAAAACATCACAAGCAGAAAGGTTCTGGCTAACCAAAGAAAGTCTTCAAATGGCAAAAAGGGTAAAATATGCAACAAGTTTATTGTACAGACAGTGCACTAAAAACAAAAATCGGACAAAAGCTTATGACCATTAAGAAACATAGTAATGACACAAAAAACGCAGCAACGAGCAGACGCATTTCATGCGGGTCCTCCTCCAGGTCTCAAAAAACACACTTGATAGCGAGTAATTCTTTGTTACCGACGGAGTAGTTCATTCAACTGGTTGTAGTGTTCTAGAATAGAAAGCTATGGGATGAAGCCTAGAGTTGACATCACTTCGCTGTGAAAGTAAAATCCCAATACCTGAATTGGCTGCATCGACTTCTACAATGAATTGGTAGTTATGGTTTGGAAGGCTTAGGATTGGAGCTGTAGTTAAAACTGGGCTTAAGTTGATCAAAGCTAGCTGAGCTTCAAGACTCCATGATAATTTTTTTTGTTTTTTTAGTTAGATTAGATAAGGGTTTGATTATTGTGGAGAAATTGAGGATAAACTTCCTATAAAAATTGGAAAAACCTAAGAATCTCTGGAGAGATTTAACAGACGTAGGTTTGTGGCCGATTAGAGATTACTGAAACTTTATCAGGGTCCATTTGAATGTTGTTAGGGGAGATTATATAACCCAGGAAATTGATCTTGTTCACATGGAACTGACATTTCTCCAGTTTCACGAAAAGTCTGTGTTCGTGGAGACGTGTAAGGACCCAACGTACATGTTTTTCATGTTCTTGAGAATTTTTGGAATATATGAGAATATAATCAATGTATATGACAACACAGATATCTGTTAAATCTCTAAATATTTAGTTTATGAAATATTGAAAGGTAGCTGGGGCAATACAGAGCCTAAAAGGCATTGCCCTGTATTCTAAATGCGGTCTTCCACTCATCACCTTCCCTTATTCTGATGAGATTATATGCCCCTTTGAGATCTAATTTAGTGTAGATTGTGGCATCATAAGGCATTCAAGGAGTTCTGGTATGAGTGGAAGTGGGTAACGGTTTTTAATGAGTGACTGTATTGAGGGCTCTGTAATCGATTATGGTCTCAAGGTTGTCTTTGTTTTTAACAAAAAAAATCCTAGTTGAAGAGGTAGAGGCGTGATTAAAACTCTTTTTAAGGTTTTCATCTACGTACTCGTGTAGATGACTTCGCTCATTTTGTGAAAATGGTATATTTTACCAAAGGGGATTCTGTGTGAACAATGTAAAATGTCAATGGGACAATCATAGACCCGAGGTGGGGGTAAACTTTTGGCCTTCCTTCATATCAAAGACATCCATTAAATCCTGATACAAAGATAGAATAGCAACTTCGAGACTGGAAATAGTGTGGTGAGGATAACAAGTTTTGAGGCAGTAAGCAGATTGGAGAGCCAATGATAATTATGTGACCAATCTATTGATGGGTTATGTTTAGCTAACCAGTGATAACCTAGTATTATGGTATGTAGAGAAGTGGGAATTATGTCAAATGTAATATATTCAGTGTGGCCTTTGGAGTGGTAAGCAGTAGAGGTACAGTGTGGTGGGTAATAGGGCCCCTTTGAATTAATGAACCATAAATAACTTTCACAAATATTTGGGTTATGCTTTAACACAGTGGGTATTTTATTGAACTTAACAAATTCAAAATCAATAACAGGCTGAATGCACCTGAATCAATTATGGCATCAGTCTTGGTATGTTGATGGACCGACTGTAATGACAAAGACAGGGTGAGTTGAGAGAAAGTTTTACAAGGAGAGAGAGTATTAATGATTTTTTCCTTACCCTTCTTCTGTCGGGTGAGTATAGGACATGAGGAGACAGTATGGTCCTTGTTGGCACAATATAAACATAGATTAGCTATTCTACCCCAATAGAAATTGGTGCAATTAAAGGACGATTATCTCAAGAATGGAAGACTAGACTTCCATTCTTGAGATAATCGTCCTTTAATTGTACCAATTTCTATTGGGGTAGTAATATGAAACAAAATTTATCCGGATTGTAATTAAAGGAATCTTTTTGGTGGGACAGTCTGAACTAAATTTTTCTGCTCTCCCTTTCTCTCAGTCTTCGGTCCAGAGTTACAGACAATTTGATCAGTCCCTCAAGTGTCTCAGGCATATCTAAATGAAGAGAGTTCATCTTATTAAGGATTCAGAGAGTCCAAGGGGCCGATTTATTAAAGTGCGGACGGACATGAAACGATGTAGCGTATCATGTCCACTGCACATCGATAAATGCAGACAGCATATGCTGACAGCATTTAAACTGCTTGTGCAATGCCGCCCTCTGCAGATTTGCGGCCAATCCCTCTAGCAGGGGGTGTCTTTAGACCACTGCTTCATAACTTCTGTTTCTGGCGAGCCTGAAGGCTCGCGCGTAAACAGGGGCATCAAGCTCCATTCGGAGCTTGATAATTGGACCCCCTAGCCTGAACTGTTTTTTTAAACTAATCTGGTTCCAGAGTGAATCTGTTGACCACATCTGAAACTCTGTTATCTATTCCTCAATGATTCTTTTGCCTTGTTTTAGGGAACTGTAACTTAGTTATAGGCCATTGTGGAAAAAAAAATTATCCATTGAATCCAATATGAGATTGTTATTTTCAAAATAACGGTTTGCCCAAGCCATGGGCTCCCAGACAAGAAAGATATAGTAGTACAAACTTTTATTTTCTCTGTATGATAAGTACGTGGTTTCATGGTAAATAATAGGTTGCATTTCTGAAATCCCTAAATTCTGTCCGTTTGCCTGAAAATGGGCTTGGGAGGTTTATGTGAGGTTCTGGCAGTTCAGTGGTTTTGGGTGTCATAAAATCTTTCATTAAACTTTTTAAGGCAGTATTTTCTGCCTGAACTTCAGTCAATCCTCTTGCCAGATAGTCTATTTTTTGGTTAAGTGTGTTGAATTGGTTATTAATTTCATTGGATCCATCCTCTCAAACCAAACTTTTTTTATTTTAGGGGCTTGTATATTATGTAAGGATTTAACTGAAAACAAATAGATATAGCTCATATACACACAAAATATATGTAGCTAGGATTAGATTCCACCCAAGAACACCAATAAAAAATGGGTAAGCTCTAACAGTAGCAGATTTAGTCAGATAAGATTAAGACCGCTGCTTCCTAACTTCTCAATCTAAGTCAGACAGTCTGGGTCAAGTCCTCACCGGGAAAAGCAGCACATACTGTCACACCGCGCCGCTCTAGCCATTGCTAGGGGCACAGCGTCTGCTTCCTGCTCGTTGCAAGGGGCAGTGTCGGCTCTGGATGCATTTGGCGCTGATGTCATTGCCGCACGCTTCTGATGCTGGTAGAAGGTCACTGGCGCGAATCCTGCGCCTATTTAAATCCTGCACTAATGATCTGTCACTGCCCAAGTAAAGGTGTTACTCTGTGTGTTCCTGAGTGTGACAGATCGTTCTATATACTTAAATACCGTTTTTGCGGAACCTGCCTGTTTACTGGCTACTCTACCTGCCTTAACCCTTAAACTGCTGGACTGATCATTGTCGCTGAACCTGCCTGTTTGCTGACTACGCTACCTGCCTTAACCCATAAACTGCTGGACTGATCAATGTTGCTGACCTGCCTGTTTGCTGACTACTCCTACCTGCCTTAACCCTTAAACTGCTGGACTGATCACTGTTGCTGAACCTGCCTGTCTGCTGACTACTCTACCAGTCTTAACCCTTAATCTGCTGGATTATTTACTGTTGCCAATCCCTGCCTGCCTGACCATTCTAGTGCTTTATCCCTGGACTGCTCTGCTGTTGCAGCTGGGAACTGTCCTGCCTGTGGTGAGTGCCATCTTCCTCATCTCATTGACTTTCTCTTCTCTGAGATATTCCCTATCATTCCAGCTCGACGCTGGGATAACAAGGACTTACTGGCCGGGTTCGGTATGGATAGAGGAGTATCCCACAAGCATTACACATACTCATTAAACAAATGCAGAGTCTACAAACAAGTTAAAGTCATTTAACAAGTCAGTCCAAACAAAGGGTTTAAACAGAAGCATAGTCAGGGGACGCAGAAGTCAAACCAGTATATCCCAAATGGTAATTGTCAGTTAGAGGAATTAACTCAATACACAAGCGACCACATGCTGAAAACAGAGAGCTTATAAAGACTACTACAATTAGGGCCTAATTGATCTTCTAGGCCTCATTAATGGTACAGAAAGTATTACTGCAGCAGGAACAGAAATAACTCTTCTAGCCAAGTGCACGTTATGACAACCGTATTTATGAATCTTTTTTAACATGAAATTGTCATGTTTCTGGTAAACATGGTTTACTTGGTATTCGGATAATTTGTGCACAAGCGATATTTGCACTAGAGAAAAAATATTTTACTTTTAACTTGAAATGCAAGTACACACATGCTCATGGTATACTCGTGGTATCAGTTTCACTCAAGCTCAAATTACATTACAAATGTCTTGCAAAGTATTGCTACACTTGTAATCTAGGCATTACATCAAATTGAGGGTCAGTTCTACATCTTTCAACTTGGGGAGCAAAAATTACCCTGAGCGCAACGCAAGGGACTAAATCAGTAAGGCCCTGAATAGCAGGTACTCAGGGGTGGAGTCAGAATGAATGGAAGTGGAGTCATAGGTGTTCTATTGGCAGATCTACCATTCTATGGGTAGAGTTGAGCTATCTGGGGGTGTGACTACGTACTTTGGGGGTGGCTCAGCAGTCCAGGGTATAGCTAGCCATGAACAGCATCAGGTAAGGATCATTTTCATTTTAAGCTCTATGAGCCCAATGAGGGTGCAACATAAAACATTAGGGAGTGCTTTTCTACCCCCAGTTACTTTTGTAGAACTGATGAAGGGAATACTGAATGTGCTGTAAATTTAAAACTATTATTTTGAAAAGTTTAAAGTGTGTAATCTTTGTTTTGGACTGCTGATTCTTATAAACAGAGTAAAAAATTGTAAAAAAATATCCCATATTTTCACAATATTTTGCAAACCCTGATAACAATCTACTTAAAGATTGAAAAGAGCTAAAACACTGAATAACAAAGGAAAACAGAAGCATTACGGACAAAAGATAATAATCACAGTATGATAACTTCCAAGAGCTTATTTTCATTATACAATTTGTTCCAGAGATAGAGATATGTCCTATGCCTGCCGTTTTTCAGAAGAGATTAAATGTGCTGTCCATAGGCTTCATATAATTACATTTTATTGTTATTAAATACATATATGTGGAACGTGTGTAATTAGAATCCATTTAATTCTTTTGCTATGCATTGAAGAAATAATAGTCTAAAAAGAGTAATGACTATCACATAGACATAAAAGATGCTTCTGATTTAAACAGACACTAAAGTAATTGTTTTATATATGCATAGTATGTATCAGCAATTAAGCACTGTCTTGCAAAATATGTACATACAAAATAAATGTTTTTAATGCACTAACAAAATGGGTCACTTGAAAACCCTGATAAAATGTAGCCGTATCTCCGTTGAATGAGTCCTAATAGGGTTAGCTGAAAATGAGTTGTTCCCTTCTCTATGCAATCACTGTGCAATATGTATCCGTGTCAGACAATTTGGAGCATTTTGCACAAATAGAATTGAGGACATCTCTAAGGAACATGTTACAAACAACATTTTCAGAGGTATTTTCCAGTAAAAGCAAGCAAAGTAATTAATGTTTGTATATTACAATATTATTTTATTTTCAGTAAATAAATGTATGTGACATTCAATGTTGAGATGTCCTGTATTCCTAAATAATAGCTATAAATAATAGAATTTGTGCAACCCTTTTGACTCCGAGTCCAACCACCCCTTTTGTAAACATAAAGTAAGATGGATCCTTAGGGGTAGATTTATTATGTTGCAGAGATGCCAGCTGTTTCCGCGCGAGCCTTTAGGCTCGCCAGAAAAAACGTTAAGAAGCAACTTAAGATCGCTGCTCATTAACTCATTAACAGCAATAATCCTAATTGAATATGATCGGGATTATTGACACCCCTGCTAGCGGCCGATTGGCCGCAAAATGTGCATGGGGTTGCATTGCACAAGCATTTCCCCAGAAATGCTTGTAGCAATGATAAATGCCAACAGCATATGCTGTCGGCATTTAGCGATGTCGGGCGGATATGATTCGCTACAGCGGATCATGTCTGCCCGACACTTGATAAATCTACCCGTAATGTATTCAATATTTTTCCCTTTTTAAAAAGTTTATATGGTATCTATTGTATTTAAATGTTATTACATTATATAAAAAGATACAAAGGATATAAAAGTAATAATTGCATCATCCATAATTTAAAAGAAGGTCCACATTTAAAAAAAAAACTTTGTGAACATTCAAATTCAAAATATTTGTTTTTAATAATATTTTACTAATTACAGACACACAAGATTGTAAAATGTCAATCAAATTGCAATAAGTTTAGTACATTGCTTTAATATTAGCAACTTGAGTCCACTCAGTTCAGCCATTGTAGCTATGAGTATCTTGAAATCTGAAAGAAAAATCTGAAGACCATTGAAATAAACCTAACACCTAGAAATCAATGAGAAAGGAAGATAAATATATACTAGTGCAAAAATAAGTTCAGATTAACCCCTTAATGACCGAGGACGTGCAGGGTACCGTCCTCAAAAAAAAAGGCAGTTAATGCCTGAGGAACGTACCCTGCACGTCCTCGGTGGTGGAAAGCAGCTGGAAGCGATCTGCTCGCTTCCAGCTGCTTTCCGGTTATTGCAGTGATGCCTCGATATGGAGGCATCCTGCAATAACCATACATGGCCATCCGATGCAGAGAGAGCCACTCTGTGGCCCTCTCTGCACCGGACATCGATGGCCGGTATCGTTGGTGGGTGGGAGCCGACTTGGGAGGCGGGTGGGCGGCCATCGGTGTGCTGTGTTAAGTCACGGGGGGTGGGATCGGGGGCGGCACCGCCGGGGGCGCGCACGGACGCGCGCGCGTGCACGGAGGGTGGCGGGCGGGCGCGTGCATGGGGCGGGAGCGGGTGGGTACCGCTACACTACGGAAAAATTTTTAAGTAATAATTGGCCTAATCTTGTTTGTGCAAAAGCACAAAAAGAGATCGTGGAGGGTGGGGGGTTGGTTTTGTGTGGGGGGAAGCTACACTACAGAAATGCTTACAAAATGAAAAATAAAGACATTTTTTCTTCTAAACTGGGTACTGGCAGACAGCTGCCAGTACCCAAGATGGCGCCTATCAAGTTAGAGTGGGAGGGTTATAGAGCTGTTTGGGGGGGATCAGTGAGGTTGGGGGCTAAGGGGGGATCGTACACAGCAGCATATGTAAATATGCTTTTTTTAAAAAAATATATATATAGCTTTTATTTTAGTACTGGCAGACTTTCTGCCAGTACTTAAGATGGCGGGGACAATTGTGGGGTGGGGGAGGGAAGAGAGCTGTTTGGGAGGGATCAGGGGGTCTGATGTTTCAGGTGGGAGGCTGAGCTCTACACTAAATCTAATATTAACCCTGCAAGCTACCTAATTAACCCCTTCAATGCTAGCCATAATACACGTGTGATGCGCAGCGGCATTTAGCGGCCTTCTAAATACCAAAAAGCAACGCCAAAGCCATATATGTCTGCTATTTCTGAACAAAGGGGATCACAGATAAGCATTTACAACCATTTGTGCCATAGACTGCACAAGGCTGTTTGTAAATGATTTTCAGTTAGAAGCCTAAAATTGTGAAAAAGTGAATGATATTTTTTTAATTTGATCGCATTTGGCGGTGAAATGGTGGCATGAAATATACCAAAATGGGCCTAGATCGAATTCTTGGGGTTGTCTACTACACTAAACTAAAGCTAAAATTACCCCTAGAAGCTCCCTACATGCTCCCCTAATTAACCCCTTCACTGCTGGGCATAATACACGTGGTGACGCAGTGGCATTTAGCGGCCTTCTAATTACCAAAAAGCAATGACCAAAGCCATATATGTCTGCTATTTCTGAACAAAGGGGATCCCAGAGAAGCTTTTACAACCATTTTGTGCCATAATTGCACAAGCTGTTTGAAATAATTTCAGTGAGAAACCTAAAGTTTGTGAAAAAATTTGTGAAAAAGTGAACAGATTTTTTTTATTTGATCGCATTGGCGGTGAAATGGTAGCATGAAATATACCAAAATGGGCCCTAGATCAATACTTTGGGTTGTCTACTAAAAAAAAATATATACATGTCAAGGGATATTCAGGTATTCCTGAAAGATATTAGTGTTCTAATGTAAACTAGCGCTAATTTTGAAAAAAAATGGTTTGGAAATAGCAAAGTGCTACTTGTATTTATGCCCTATAACTTGCAAAAAAAGTAAAGAAACATGTAAACATTGGGTATTTCTAAACTCCGGACAAAATTTAGAAACTATTTAGCATGGTGTTGTTTTTTGGTGGTTGTAGATATGTAACAGATTTTGGGGGTCAAAGTTAGAAAAAGGTTTTTTTTTTCAATTTTTCCTCATATTTTATAATTTTTTTATAGTAAATTATAAGATATGATGAAAATAATGGTATCTTTAGAAAGTACCATTTAATGGCGAAAAAAAAAGTATATAATATGTGTGGGTACAGTAAAGGAGTAAGAGGAAAATTACAGCTAAACACAAACACCGCAAAAATGTAAAAAAATAGCCTTGGTCCCAAACGGACAGAAAATGGAAAAGTGCTGCGGTCATTAGGGGGTTAAAAATGTCTTTACATATTGGTTGCACGCTCTCCCGTGATAGTCCAGTTTTCATGTATCAGGTGACTCAAATACTTACCCCACCTATGTACACAGAGATTGGTCTCCCTAATCTTTTTTAGAAGGTGGTCGGAGCAGTGATGTCATTATGCCCCCTCTAAAGAGGTACAAAGGTTAGGGGTGAGTGAGACTTAAAGACAGCACCCAAAGCTTAACCCTTTAAGGACCGGGCATTTCAGACAAAAACGTCCCCAAAAGACCAGAGCATTTTCTGTATTTATGCCATCACTACATTTAAACAAAAATAGAGCTTTTTTTATATTTACCTATCAAAACTATATATATTTTTTTAGTACACAACCCAAAGTATTAATCTAGGCCCATTTTGGTATATTTCATGCCACCATTTCACCATCAAATGCGGTCAAATAAAAAAATGTGTTAACTTTTTAACAATTTTAGGTTCCTCACTGAAATTATTTACAAACAGATTGTGCAGTCATGGATCAAATGGTTGTAAATTCTTCTCTGGGATACCCTTTGTTTAGAAATATCAGACATATATGACTTTGGCATTGCTTTTTGGTAATTAGAAGGCCACTAAATGCTGCTGCACACCACACTTGTATTATGCCCAGCAGTTAAGGGGTTAATTAGGTAGCTTGTAGGGTTAATTGTAGCTTAAGTGTAGGGATCAGCCTCCCACCTGACACATTCCACCCCCTGACCCCTCCCAAACAGCTCTCTTCCCTCCCCCACCCACAACTGTCACCCCATCTTAAGTACTGGCAGAAAGTCTGCCAGTACTAAAATAAAAGGCTGCTTTTTTTACACACACACACACACATATATATATATATATATATATATATATATATATATATATATAATATTTTCTGCAGTGTAGGGTCTCCTTTTCTACCCCAACTGCCATGATCCCCCCAAACAGCTCTCTAACCCTCCCCCTCTACCTATTTGTCGCCATCTTAGGTACTGGCAGCTGTCTGCCAGTACCCAGTTTGCCTAAATTTATACATTTTTGTTTTAAAAAAAAAAATTAACCATTTTTTCAGTAGTGTAGCTGCCCCCTTTTTACCCTCCCCCTCCCAGATCCCTTTCCCTCAATGGATCCTACATAGGATCCCCCTCATTGACCTTTATCCCTCCTTCCCCCTCACTTCCCAGCTTTTTGTTTTTTTCTTTCCCTTCTGTGTAGCGTGGTGTAGCTGTCCCGCCCTCCTCCTGCCTCTTCCCGCCCACTCCAGTGATGGCCCGCCTACCCGTTTCCCTCCTTACGCTCCCACCCACCAACGATCGGCACCACTGCTGTCCGATGAATAGAGGGCCACAGAGTGGCCCTCTCTGCATCGGTAACTCTGCAAATCTATTTCTGCAGTGCCCGGCTCGTGGGGCATGCAGAAATAGCGCAATCTCGCTATTTCGAGCGAGATTGTGGCAGAGAGAAGCACAGGGTACGACCCTGGTCATTAAGGGGTTAATAAATAGAGCCCAATATTTTAATTAACAATGTATTAAAGACTTTAATTCATTTATACATATAGATATAGCTCTGGAAAAAATTAAGATACAACTGCAAAATGATTAGCTTCTCTGTTTTACTATTTATTGGTATGTGTTTGAGTAAAAGAAACATTTTTGTTTTATTTTTTAAACTACTGACAACATTTCTACCAAAATTCCAAATTAAAATATTGTCATTTAGAGAATTTATTTGCAGAAAATGACAACTGGTCAATATAACAAAGATGCAGTGTTTTCAGACCTCGAATAATGCAACGAACACAAGTTCATATTCAATGTTCATATTCAATTTTAGACACAATACTAAGGTTTGAACTTAGCAAGAGCTTTTTTTTTTTACATTGGGAAAAACGGGAGTTAAACATAGCTGAGCTAGATCACTACAATCAGATTAGATTCCAATTCTCCTACAATGGCACCTGTATAATGTAGTATATAATCAAACAGGTAAACATATATGTCACATAAATGTCTAGTCTCGGTGGCCGATTTACTAACCCCCGAATGCTGCTATATGCAGCTGTTTCCGAACAAGCCTTCAGACTCACCGGAAACAGGAGTTAAGAAGCAGCGCTCTAAAGACAACTGCTCCTTGACTCGTCCGCTGCCTCTGAGGCTGCAGACAACAATCCGCCCAATCTCATACGATCGGGTTCATTTACAACCAGGGGTGAAACTACAAAATGTTGACTTGCCACTGCCTGCACTGATATCATGTAAGTGTGAAATGATACCTCACTAGTGTCTCTGACCACAGGGGTTAGTGTTTCTATTTTACCCATTGGTGTTTATGTGTGTGTATGCGACTGTGTGTGTATGGATGTATGTGTGTGTGTGTGTGTGTGTGTGTATGTTTGTGGAACCAGCAAATTACAGACCTTGTTACTACAGCATGGGGGGGGCGGGGGGGTAAACAGTGTTACTATACAGTACCACTATATACAGTACGGGGGGGGCTGGACCATGTCACAGACTACTGTGGTCACTCTATAAAGTACTGGAGCCGGTAGGGTCACTAAGTCACTATAGACAGTACTGGTGGGTTAAACAGTGTCATTTTATACAGTAATAGGGGTCAAACCATCTCACAGACTGTGGGCACAGGGTACCTCCTTTTGCAGATATGTCATCTGATTCACATTTTTTTTGTTTTAAATGTAAAAAAAAGAAGATATGTATTAAACTCACCTTTTCTTTGGGGGGGGGGGGGTAAGGGGGCCCTTCTTAGAGTCTTACACCTGGGCCCTGTGGTTTCTAGTTACGCCTCTGTTGACACCCACTGCTAGCAAATCTGCAGGGGGCGGCATTGCATAAGCAGTTCACCAGAACTGCTTGTGCAATGTTAAATGCTGACAGCGTATGCTGTAGGCATTCAGAGATGCAGGGCTGACATGATTCGCTATAGCTAATATTGTTCGCCCAGGGTATGATAAATCTACCCAAAGGCTCAAGCAGTTTGAAAACGTCTATAGTTTATGCAAATCCTGATTGGCATCTGAATACTTTGGAAGAGTATGAACTATTTGAACGCTGAAGAGCCATGCCTGCTAAGACTAGATTATTAGTGGTGCACTAACTGTAGCACCGAGAGCAATGTTGTTATTTTGCGACTCTTTACGTTACGACATAAATAAGCGTTTTATGAGTTGAAAGTAAATGCTCTCTATTGAAAACAATAGAATGTATACGCTAGCCGGGTTTATGTGAATTCAGAGCTCTGGTTAACTCTTTTGCAATGCACAACAGTTGCACAAAAATACATTTAAAGGGACACTAAGTCAAAATTTAACTTTCATGGACTCAGAGCAGCAATTTAAAAAAAATTCTAATTTACTTCCATTAAAAAAAAGTGCACATTCTTTTTATATTTAAACTTTCTGAGGTCACCAGCTCCTACTGAGCATGTGCAAGAATTCACAGAATAAACGTATATGCAATTTGTGATTGGCTGATGGCTGTCACATGGTACAGGGGGTGTGGAAATAGACATAACTTTTTAAAATTGTCAGAAAAAAAATCTACTATTCATTTAAAGTTCAGACTAAGGCGCCTATTTATCATATGTCTGTCGGACCTGATCCGACACTGCGGATCAGGTCGACAGACATCGCTGAATGCGGAGAGCAATACGCTCTCCATATTCAGCTTTGCACCAGCAGTCTTGTGAGCTGCTGGTGCAACGCCGCCCCCTGCAGAATCGCGGCCAATCGTCCGCCAACAGGGGTGTCCACCAAACCCGATAGTACTCGATCGGGGTGATTTCCGGTGATTCCTGTCCGCCTCATCAGAGCAGGGCGGACAGGGTTATGGAGCAGCGGTCTCTTAGACCTCTTCTCCATAACTTGTATTTCTGGCGAGTCTGAAGACTCGCCAGAAACACGGGCCTTCAAGCTCCGTTCGGAGCTTGATAGATAGGCCCCTATGTGCTATTGCATTGTCTTGTTATCTTGCATTTGTTGATTATGCAAATCTACTGTGTTGACTGGTCCTTTAAATGTACAGATTAACTCATATTAACACTGATAAATATTCTTTTTAAATATGCATTAAAAAGTTATAAGGTCTCAAAGATAGGAGGTCTCACGTGTTAAAAAAAAAAAGGCAAAAGGCTTTGACATAGAGATGTCTAAATACGTATATGTGTATATATTTATGTATATATATATATATATATATATTGTATATATATATATATATATATATATATAAAGGTACCATGTGTGTGTGCATATTTATTCATGTATGTGTGTGTATATATGTAATTTATAGACATATATATATATAAGTGCATTGGAGTCCTTTGCAGTCAAGTAGCTGAAAACATGAAAATCATATTTATTCAATATTCATATTAATAAAATATTTAGCTGTGTATTTACTGTTAAACGGACATGAAACCCAATTTTTTTTTTTTTTGCATGATTTAGAAAGAGCATGCAATTTTAAACAACATTTCAATTTACTTTAATTATCTAATTTGCTTCATTCTCTTGATATCCTGCTGAAAAGCATATCTAGATAGGCTCTGTAACCTGCTGATTGGTGGCTTGCACATATATGCCTTGTGTGATTGGCTCAACATGTGTATTGCTATACATAATATATATCCCCCTCATTGACCTTTATCCCTCTAAATAATGAAGAAAATTACGGCTAAATTATGAGTTTTGCGTTAAGGTGAAAAAGCAGTGTTTATCAGGTCCTAACGCTGCTTTTCATGCCCACTGGTATTACGAGTCTTGCAGGTTTAGGGGCACCGCACACTTTTTCGTAAAGCTTTTTTCAATGAGACTTGCATAGTGTCGGTATTACAAGCTTGTCCTGGGAGGCCAAAAAGTGAGCGGTACACCCTATCCTGCCAAGATTCCTAACACATTTTAAAGTCAGTAGTTATGAGTTCTTACACTACAAAGCTGTAGCATAAAACTCATAACTAAAGTGCTAAAAAGTACACTAACACCCATAAACTACCTATTAACCCCTAAACCCCGCCCTCCTGCATCGCACACACTATAATAAAATTATTAACCCCCTAATATGCCGCTCTCGGACATCGCCACCCACTAGAATAAACATATTAACCCCTAAACCGCTGCACTCCCGCCTCGCAAACACTAGTTAAATATTATTACCCCAATCTGCCGCCCCTAACATCGCCGCCACTATACTAAAGTTATTAACCCCTAAACTAAGTCTAACCCTAACTCTAACACCCCCTAAATTAAATATAATGAAATATATCGAAATAAAATTACTATCATTACTAAATTATTCCTATTTAAAACTAAATACTTACCTATAAAATAAACCCTAAGCTAGCTACATATAACTAATAGTTACATTGTATCTAGTTTAGGGTTTATTTTATTTTACAGGCAAGTTTGTATTTATTTTAACTAGGTAGAATAGTTACTAAATAGTTATTAACTATTTACTAACTACCTAGCTAAAATAAATACAAATTTACCTGTAAAATAAAACCTAACCTAAGTTACACTAAACACCTAACACTACACTACAATTAAATAAATTACCTAAATGAAATACAATTAAATAAATCAAATACAATTAGCTAAATTACAAACCCCACTAAATTACAGAAAATAAAAAACAAATTACAAGATCTTTAAACTAATTACACCTAATCTAATAGCCCTATCAAAATAAAAAAGCCCACCCAAAATAAAAAAAAAACCCTAGCCTAACTAAACTACCAAAAGCCCTTAAAAGGGCCTTTTGCGGGGCATTGCCCCAAGAAATCAGCTCTTTTACCTGTCAAAAAAATACACACAACCCCACAACAGTAAAACCCACCACCCACACAACCAACCCCCCAAATAAAACCCTAACTAAAAAACCTAAGCTCCCCATTGCCCTGAAAAGGGCATTTTCATGGGAATTGCCCTTAAAAGGGCATTTAGCTCTATTGCGGCCCAAAGCCCTAACCTAAAAATAAAACCCACCCAATACAACCTTAAAAAATCCTAACACTAACCCCCGGAAGATCCACTTACCAGGGAGAAGTCTTCATCCAAGCGGCAAGATGTCCTCAACGAAACCGGCAGGAAGTCTTTCATACAGATGGGCATCTTCTATCTTCATCCTTCCGACGCGGAGCGGTATCCATCTTCAAGACATCGTGCGCAGAGCATCCTCTTCAAACGACGACTACCCGACGAATGAAGGTACCTTTAAGTGACGTCATCCAAGATGGCGTCCCTTAGATTCCGATTGGCTGATAGAATTCTAGCAGCCAATCGGAATTAAGGTTGAAAAAATCCTATTGACTGATCCAATCAGCCAATAGGATGAGCTTGCTTCTATTGGCTGATTGGAACAGCCAATAGAATGCAAGCTCAATCCTATTGGGCTTAATTCCGATTGGCTGATAGAATTCTATCAGCCAATTGGAAATCTAAGGGACGCCATCTTGGATGATGTCACTTAAAGGTACCTTCATTAGTCAGGTAGTCGTCGTGGGAAGAGGATGCTCCGTACCGGATGTCTTGAAGATGGACCCGCTCCATGTCGGAAGGATGAAGATAGAAGATGCCGTCTGGAGGACCACTTCTGCCCGTCAGGAGGACCACTTCTGCCCGTCTGGTGTACACTTCTGCCGGCTTTTGTGAGGACATCTTGCCGCTTGGATGAAGACTTCTCCGGTAAGATGGATCATCGGGGGTTTGTGTTAGGATTTTTTAGGGTGTATTGGGTGGGTTTTATTTTTAGGTTAGGGCTTTGGGCCGCAATAGAGCTAAATGCCCTTTAAGGGGCAATACCCATCCAAATGCCCTTTTCAGGGCAATGGGGAGCTTATGTTTTTTAGTTAGGGTTTTATTTTGGGGGGTTGGTTGTGTGGGTGGTGGGTTTTACTGTTGAGGGGGTTCTGTGTAATTTTTTTACAGGTAAAAGAGCTGATTTCTTGGGCAATGCACCGCAAAAAGGCCCTTTTAAGGGCTATTGGTAGTGTAGTCTAGGTTTTTTTTTTTATTTTGGGGGGGCTTTTTTTATTTTGATAGGGGCTATTAGATTAGGTGTACTTAGTTTAAAGATCTTTAATTTGTTTTTTTATTTTCTGTAATTTAGTGGGGGTTTTGTAATTTAGCTAATTGTATTTGATTTATTTAATTGTATTTCATTTAGGTAATTTATTTAATTGTATGAGTAGTGTTAGGTGTTAGTGTAACTTAGGTTAGGTTTTATTTTACAGGTAAATTTGTATTTATTTTAGCTAGGTAGTTAGTAAATAGTTAATAACTATTTAGTAGCTATTCTACCTAGTTAAAAATAAATACAAACTTGCCTGTAAAATAAAAAAAAACCCTAAGCTAGATACAATGTAACTATTAGTTATATTGTAGCTAGCTTAGGGTTTATTTTATAGGTAAGTATTTAGTTTTTAATAGGAATAATTTAGTTAATGATAGTAATTTTTATTTAGATTTATTTAATTATATTTAAGTTAGGGGGTGTGTTATGGTTAGGGTTAGACTTAGTGGCGGCGACGTTGGGGGGCGGCAGATTAGGGGTTAATAAATGTAGGTAGGTTGCGGCGACATTGGGGAGGGAGATTAGGGGAAGAAATATAATGTAGGTGTCAGCGATTTTGGGGCAGCAGCAGATTAGGGGTTAATAATGTATAATGCAGGTGGCGGTGATGTCCGGAGCCGGCAGATTAGGGGTTAATAAATATATGTAGGTGTGTCTGCGATGTCGGGGCAGCAGATTAGGGGTTAATAAGTGTAAGATTATGGGTGTTTAGACTCGGGTTCATGTAGGGGTGTTAGGTGTAAACATAAAATGTGTTTTCCCCTAGGAATCAATGGGGCTGCGTTACTGAGCTAAATGCTGCTTTTTTTGCAGGCTTGAGACTTTTTCTCAGCCGGCACTCCCCATTGATGTCTATGGGGAAATCAAGCACGAGCATGTACAACCAGCTCACCGCTGACTTTAAGCAGCGCCTGATATTGGAGTGCAGTGTGGAGCTCAATTTTGCTCTACGCTCACGTCGGTGCCTTTTAATGCCGGGGTTTATTAAAAACCTGTAATACTAGCGCTGCAGGAAAGTGAGTGGTGACAATAACGTGCAAGTCAGCAACGCACCCCTCTTACCCGCAAAACTCGTAATCTAGCCGTTAGATAATATAAGTAAATTGAAGAGTTGTTTAAAATGTTTATTTCTTCTATCGAATCATGAAAGAAAAATGTTGGGTTTCTTGTCCCTTAATATTTCACATTCCCTATGCTCTTCACATAGGGCATTATGTTCAAATAATTTTTAAATATATATATATATATATATAGATATAGAAGAAATATTTATTTAAGAATAAATAGAAAATTCTATGTAAAGAGCATTGGAATCTAATATTCAGAATTCATTTCGGTTTAGCGCACGTGAATAAATGTAACCGGGTTAGCGCGTGAGTATGGGTGCTAGTTTTTTGTTTTTTTTTGCATGTTTGTGCGCTCCTTTGAAGTCTATGGAAAATAAGTTATCGCTGTCACAATAATAATATAATACTAAGTTCCCCTTTTTACCCGTCTGGTTTTTGCCTTGCACTCTAACTTTTTACTTTCAACTCATAATACAAGCACAATAAATATACTCTTTTGTATATATATTTTAAATATTTTTTTATTGTTTTGGAATTTCCAAGTCATTTTTATTTTTTGAAAAGTCATATGACCCTTTTTTTTACACGGATGACAGCAATATTTTATAATCCTTTATGCTTGGAAATTTACCAGTGCTGAATACACTTTTTAGATATAAATACATTTTTTGTGACATATATATGAACCTGTTTTCATTATATACTGTATAAAATAGATTGTTTTATTTCATTAATAACAGTGTCCACCCTAATGCTTTTTTTTTTAGCGCTACTTCCTTGTGGTACATTAAACATATTCTCATTGGATTCTTTTACAGTTCTTTTTAGGTAAAGCACAAAAGATGAATTTTAACAGAAAAAAATGTATAGGGAACGTTGGTGTTTGAATATTTTTATTATTTTTCTGTACCTCTTTGAAAATATATATTTAAAAAAAATGACTATATCAATACAATATACAATTGTTGTATATATTGTATCACTGTAGATATATATCTTTAGAGACAACCATATTCATGTGTGTGTCTGTGCTTCAAAGCCTATAATTCTACTTGCTGACAATCCCTAGTCAATAAATTGTGCTCCTAAGGTTCATAAGTTAAGTTCTTATCATTTTTTACCTATTATATTCTCTGCAGCTTGTATTGATTTAAAAGAGACGTGGGGTGAATAGTAGATGGTCATAACGACTTGACTATAGCACCCAAGACGTAGAATAATGAGTGAAACTGAATCAATGAAAACATTGTGTGTCATAGTCACTCTTTGTATTGCAGGAAGATCCAGTAGGCTCTCGGAATGTTATTAATAGTGGACTTTTAAATCCTGATACTGAACAAAAAAAGGAAGCATTTTCAAGGGATCAAGGTTATTATTTACTTATGTGAAACACATATAGAAAGATCTATGCTGTTTCAACGTAGGTTGTTTATTTTTTATGTCTGACATTGCTTTTTTACATCTTTTTTCAGAGTCTTTTGCTGATTAAGCATTTATTAAAGAAAATTGGAGACTTACTTAAAAATGAAATATTTTGTGGTACCTTATCCCTGAAAATCAATTGAAATTACTCTGTGCTACGTTTTGCACAGACTTATTCTAAGTTTATTGAACATCTGTGTAGTGTGACATTAGTGGAGAATAACAATTAGAAAATTGTATTGTGTGTGTATTTTTCCTCCAATATAATGGATCAAAATTTATTGTCTGATCTTTTTTGTCCGCAAATAAGTACTTTTCAAAAACTATCTGATTACACTGGACTCAAAAATGCATTGGGCTAGATTAGAAGTGAAATGCAATTGATAACGTAGGGTAAATTATCTTGTGCTTGGACATGCTCTAAGAACAGCGCACAATCTAGTATTACAAGTTGGAGATAAAATTTATTAACCTATTTGCTACTGGGAATTTCAGAGAAGAACTTGCATTTTTGCTATCACTCCATTTAAACAGAAATAGAGCCTTGGTTTTATTGATTTACCTGTCAAAACTATATATTTTTTTTTAAGTGGAAATCCTATTTTAGTATATTTCATGCCACCATTTTACCGCCAAATGCGATCATATTAAAAAAATCGTTAACTTTTTCAGAAACTTTGGGTTTCTCACTAAAATTATTTACATAACACTTGTGCAGTTATAAGACAAATGATTGTAAAAGCTTCTCTGAGATCACCTTTGTTCAGAAATAGTAGACATAAATGGCTTTGTCATTGGTTTTTGGGAATAGAATCCTGTTACTTGCAGCTGCTCACCACACCTCAATGATTCCTGACAGTGAAGGGGTTAATTTTAGCTTTAGTGTAGAGATTACCCTCTCACCTGACACCTCCCTCCCCCTGAGCCCTACCTGGTCCCTCCAAAACAGTTTTCTTACCCTCCCTCACCCCCACTGGTCACCACCATCTTAGGTAGTGACAGACACTATGCCAATATGCAGTCTAGGGTTGTTGTTTAATTATTATTATTTTTATTTTTATTTTTTCTGCATTGTAGTGATCCTCCTCAACTCTTCCATCTACCTGATCGCCCTTAGCTTTCTAACCCTTCCTCTCCCACTAATGATGGCCCTCTTTAGTACTGGCAGCTGCCTGCCAGGACCTATAGGCACATATATATATATTTTTTTTTCTGCAGTGTAGTGGTCCCCAAACATCCCCCTCTGGCGACCATAAGTTAGGGCCCCCACCCCCAATTCCACCTTTTTTCTGTAGTGTAGCTCCCATCCCTTCCTCTTCCTTAATTTTTTTTTTCTGCATTGTAGGGTCCATCTAACTACCTCCTTCCCCTCTGCCACTTTGCCACCCACCGCCTCCTGCTTTCCCTCCAACACCTCTTAGCAGATGATCATTACAGACGGTGACAAACACAGTGTCACCATCTGTAATGATCTGGCATCTGCCTTCATATTGAACCAGAGCACCCATTGTGCTCCGGTTCCATATGCAGGCAAGATGCCTGGAGCTCAGGAACTACAGCTGTTGGCTGTAACTTTACAGCCAAGACTGCTGGAGCTTCCTGTATCTCAGACGTATATATATATATATATATGTTATGCGGTACAATGGGCTTCATACCACATGAGATATATATATACAGATTGGGCCAAGGGGTTAAAGGGACAGTCAAGTCAAAATTAAACTTTCATGATTCAGAAAGAGTACACAATTTAAACAACTTTCCAATTAATTTCCATTATTTAAATCTGCATAATCTTTTTTACATAAATATTTTCTGAGGCACCAGGTTCTACTGAGCATGTGCAAGATTCACAGAATAAATGTTTATGCATTTTGTGATTGGCTGATGTCTGTCATGAATGCATTAGGAAGGAAAATATAACAAAATCACATTTGTCAAAAAAAATCTACTACTCATTTGAAAGTCAAACTAATTCATTTGACATTGTCTTTTGTATTATGAATTTACTGATGATGCTATTTTATTGTGTTTAGTGGTCCTTTAACAAGAGAATATTAATGTGACTGACATTTGTTTTAGCATACAATATACTTTTAATGCATAGGGGAGGGTGAGTTAAGTGTTGTTCTTGAGCGAAACACAAAAAAAGCGATGAATTTTTGGAGACTTGATGTGAAGTGTTACTGCTTGAAAATATGAGAGAGAGAGAGAGAGAGAGAGAGAGAGAGAGAGAGGTATAGTAAAACTAACGCTAAAATACAGCATAATACTTTTAAATAAAATCATTAAAGATGGCCACTAAATTTAATTTCTAAAGCATTGTTACTACATTATTATTGTTTTTCAGTGGTTTGATCTAGCGTCCTACTATGGCCTCAATTAATTAAACTAAGAACACAGCATTTGGCTTATATTTTATATTTGCACCAAATTTATTTGTGTATTTAAATAAAAGGAAACTTTTACCCATAAAAATTAAGCCATTTTTTTTAATTTGTTAAAAATTATGCACAATTATTATTCACATATATTTAATATTTTCTCAATTTCCATCAGTTTGTGCCCACATTTGTCCTTCAGCTTTATTAACTGCCATGAGCAGCCTTCTGAATGGTAATTTTTATTCACCACCTCTGAGGTAATTAATGCTGTAGGAACCTACAGGAGATATTTGTATCTTATATAAAACAAGTTATGAGGAAAACAGTAGTTTAATGCCAGTTTCTGAAAAGTCTTAGTTCATGTAAACCATGGAATGCTTACTAATTATTCAAGTAAAACAGACAACTGACAAGAAATCAAAAAATTACCTAAAATCAAAGGAAGCTTATTGTAAGATGGACCCCTTGGCCTCGATCCGATATGCAGCGTCGCCCGCAAAAGCCGGCGATGCCAAATTTTGCGCTGGTTTGGTATCACATATACGGCGTAACATAGAAGTTACGCTCGTATATTTCTGCCTTTGGCTGCAGTTTTTTGGCCCATAGACAGGTATACCAAACCAGCGCAGTTTGGTATCCAATATACAGCGTAAGGACTTACGTGGCGAAAATGGAGAAATCCTACTAAATTTTCATCTCGCCACAAATTGCAGGCGCAGTAAGCCTTACGCTGTCTATTGGAGCCCCGTAACTCCCTAAACTACCCCCTGATCGGAACAGCCAATAGAATGCGATCTCAATCTGATTGGCTGATTGGATCAGCCAATCGGATTGAACTTGAATCTGATTGGCTGATTGAATCAGCCAATCAGATTTTCTTACCTTAATTCTGATTGGCTGATAGAATCCTATCAGCCAATCGGAATTCGACGGACGCCATCTTGGATGACGTCATTTAAAGTAATCTTCATTCATCGTTCAGTCGTCGGGCCAGCTGGATGTTCCGTGTTGGAGGGCTGATGAAAGAAGATTGAAGATGCCGCTTGGAGGAAAACTTTGCCCCGATGGAGGACCTCTTCTTTGCTGCTTGGATGAAGACATCGCCGGATGGAAGACTTCTTCTTTGCCGCTTGGATGAAGACATCGCCCAGATTGGATGAAGAGTTCGGCCCGGCTGGGTGAAGACGACTCAAGGTAGGGAGATCTTCTGGGGCTTAGTGTTAGGTTTTTTTAAGGGGGGTTTGGGTGGGTTTAGAGCTGTTAACTTTTGTAATTTAGAATAGGGTAGGGAAATTTTTTTATTTTGGGGGGCTTTATTATTTTATTAGAGGGCTTAGAATAGGTGTAATTAGCTTAAAATTCTTGTAATCTTTTTTTATTTTTTGTAATTTAGTGTTTGTTTGTTTTTGTAATTTAGTCTAGTGTATTTAATTGTATTTTAATTTAGATATTTGTAGTTTATTTAATTTATTGATAGTGTAGGTGTATTTGTAACTTAGGTTAGGATTTATTTTACAGGTAAATTGGTAATTATTTTAACTAGGTAGCTATTAAATAGTTATTAACTATTTAATAGCTATTGTACCTAGTTAAAATAAATACCAAGTTACCTGTAAAATAAATATAAACTCTAAAATAGCTACAATGTAATTATTAATTATATTGTAGCTATCTTAGGGTTTATTTTATAGGTAAGTATTTAGATTTAAATAGGAATATTTTAATGAATAATATTAATATTAATTAGATTTATTTTAATAAGAATTTAGTTAGGGGTGTTAGAGTTAGATAGGGTTAATATAGTTAATATATATAATATAATAACGATATTAACTATATTAACCCTAATATAATTAGGGTTAATATAGTTAATATATATAATATAATAACGATATTAACTATATTAACCCTAATATAATTAGGGTTAATATAGTTAATATATATAATATAATAACTATATTAACTATCTTAACCCTAATATAATTAGGGTTAATATAGTTAATATAGGTGGCGGTGGTATAGTGGGATTAGATTAGGGGTTAATGTATTTAATATAGGTGGCGGCGGTGTAGGGGGATTAGATTAGGGGTTAATACATTTATTATAGGTGGCGGCGGTGTAGGGTGATTTAGATTAGATGAAAAAGAGCTGATTACTTTGTAACAAAGCCCTGCAAAAAGCCCTTTTAAGGGCTGGTAAAAGAGCTGATTACTTTAGGGCAATGACCCGCAAAAAGCCCTTTTAAGGGGTGGCAATAGAGCTGTTTACTTTGGGGTAATGCCACACAAAAAGCCCTTTTCAGGGCTATTTGTAGGGTTAGACTTAGGTTTAGTGGTAGGGATAGTTTAGTATTTTAGGGGTTAATTAATTTAATATAGGTGGCGGCGGTATAGGGGGATTAGATTAGGGGTTAATTAATTTAATATAGGTGGCGGCGGTGTAGGGGGATTAAATTAGGGGTTAATAATTTAATATAGCTGGCGGCGGGGTAGGGGAATTAGATTAGGGGATAATAATTTTAATATAGCTGGCGGCGGGGTAGGAGCTCACATTAGGGGGTAGTTAATGTAGGTGGCGGCGGGGTCCGGGAGCGGCGGTTTAGGGGTTAATAAGTTTATTAGGTGGCGACGGGGTCCGGGAGCGGCGGTTTAGGGGTTAATACATTTTTTATTATTAGGAGAGTGAGGGGGGATAGCGGATAGAGGGTTAGACGTGTCGGGCTATGTTTGGGAGGAGTGTTAGACAGTATGGGAGATTTAATAACTTAGTCAGGTTTTGTAGGCGCCGGCAGTTTCTAAAGTGCCGTAAGTCACTGGCGACTCCAGAAATTTGTACTTACGCAGATTTCTGGACATCGCTGGTTTATCAGACTTACGGCACTTTAGCATCTGACGGCGCCGTATATGGGATAGCTCGAGTTGCGAGCTGAAACTATGGGCGGCAGGGGTTCCCTCGCTTGCACCGCAAATTACGATCTATATTGGATCGCGCCCCTTGTGTTTGAGCGTGCATTTTTGGATTAAATTAACATATTTTTCAGGAGAGATGTGAGTATTACAGGTAAAAAATCCCCCAATCCAGAATTTCAAAATCCAAACTTTTTCATTAAAGGGACAGTCAACACCAAAATTTTTGTTGTTTTAAAATCCCTTTATTACCCATTCCCCAGTTTTGCATATCCAACACAGTTATAATAATACATGTTTTACCTCTGTAATTATCTTGTATCTAAGCCTCTGCTGACTGCCCCCTTATTTCAGTTCTTTTGACAGACATGAAGTTTAGCCAATCAGTGCTCACTCCTAGGTCACTTTACGTGCATGAGCTCAATGTTATCTATATGAAACGTGAACTAATGCCCTCTAGTGGTCAAAATGTATTCAGATTAGAGGCAGTCTTCAAGGTCTAAGAAATTAGCATATGAACCTCCTAGGTTTAGCTTTCATCTAAGAATACCAAGAGAACAAAGCAAAATTGGTGATAAAAGTAAATTGGGAAGTTGTTTAAAATTGCATGCCCTATTTAAATCATGAACGTTTTTTTGGACTTGACTGTCCCTTTAATGTTTAAAATAAATAAATACAGTTATTTAAAAAAAATACCATTTTATCCGCCAGTAAGTCACAATTTGTTCTAACTGTGCCTTTGATTTAGTTTTTGTATTCTAAAATGCAAATGATAGTCTATATTTATTTAAAAGAACAACTTTTACCTTTCTTATTACAGTACTGTACTATGTATTAAAAAGTATTAAAACATTATTACAAAATTGGCTTTAGGTTGCATATACAAGTTGTATTGTGATATGTAAAGATTAATTAAATTACTTGAGATGTTTTTGTTTACACTTGATCCCATTCCTCCCTCCAAGCTGTCCCATTTACAGATGCAAATAAACAAATATTCCTAAATCAAAACCGTTTCCTTTCCCAAGCAGTTTGGGTAAAGGGTTTTGTATCTGTAGTATAATAACATTTGCATCAGTTATAACACAAGTAATATTTTTAGTTTTTGATAAATCTTTTAATTAGTATTTTGTTGCCCTGAGGCCCTCTCAAGAATTCCACTCATTAACCATGTACAACATATTGATCTATATGTCTACGTTTTCCAAAAGGCCAAACACAAATCCCTTTTAAAGTTTTATTTAGGATTTTCTGTATAAATTAAATTGTATATTCATGTTTATATTTGTAAAAGATGCCGTGGATAAAAATAAAAAAACACAGGAAAATGAAAAAATAAAATGTCTTTGTCTGTAATCATAGTTCAAATGACATTAAGAGACAGGAAAGTGGACAGATCTTGGGTCACACTGGTGGGGGCTTAATCACACTCAGGAGTGATTTACAGTGATTGGCTGTTGTGGTGATTGTGACCTGAAGTTGACCCTTTGAAATATAATGCAAAGATTTTGTACATGATATAAACAGTTGTCTGTAAATGGATACCATATATTTTAAATTATCACTAGTAAAGAGCAAAATTGTTTGGTAAACATATTGCCAAAACTGTGGTTATCTTGTTCAAAAATGTACAATATAATAATATCAACCAAATTTACCTATATTTTACCTATAATTGAGAAATACCTGAATAACAAGAAAAAGTTCAAGGTAGCAAAAATAAATTAAATCTTATTATTTAACTCTACTTGAAAATATTTATTGTTTAAAAAAATATAATCTATTTATAACCCATTTCCCAGCTTTGCATAACCAACACGGTTATATTAATATACATTTTACCTCTTTCATTACATTGTATCTAAGCCTCTGCAGACTGCCTCCTTATATCAATGCTATTAACTGACCTGCATTTTAGCAAATCACTGCAGACTCATGAATAACTCCACAGGAGTAAACACAATGTTATCTATATTGCACACATGAAAAAGTACTTTCTTGCTGTGAAAAGCTAATAAAATGCACTGAGAAAAAGGTGACATTTAGAGTTTTAGGGGTAAATTTATCATGGTGCGGACAGACATGATCCACTATAGCGAATCATGTACGCCGCACATTGAAAAATGCTGACAGCATACGCTGTCGGCATTTATCATTGCACCAGCAGTTCTTGGGAACTGCTGGTGCAATACCGCCCTCTGCAGATTCACGGACAATCGGCCGCTAGAAGGGGGTGTCAATCAACCCGATCGTATTTGATCGGGCTGATTGCTGTCCGCCACCTCAGCTTCAAGCGGAACTGAAGTGGAGTGGTTCGAAAGCAGCATTTGCTGCTTCATAAATCGACCCTCGTGTGACTTTCTAAAGAATATTAATATAACAATGTTGGTTGTGCAAAGCTGGGGAATAGGTAGTAAAGGCGTTATCTATCTTTTAAAACAATAACACAGTCAAGTAGACTGTCCCTTTAAGATACGTATAATTTAAATTAATATAATGGCAGTATTTAGTGTTAATTTGTAGATATCTGCTACTAAGCTAGGCTTTCTTATGTTTTGAATTATGAGACCCCCAACTATTTTTTCAAAGGACGACTAAACACAGTAGAATAACAAATTGAATACATGCACAATAAAAAGACAACGCAAAAGCACTTTGTTTGAATTTCAATTGAGCAGTAGATTTGTTTCTACCAGGTTTTAAAGTTAGTTCAAATTTTCTCTCACTGCATCATGTGACGGCCATCAGCCAATCACAAAATGCATATATATATATATATATATATATATACATATATATATATATATTCTGTTATTTCTTGCACATGCTCAGTAGGAACTAGTGCCTCAGAAATTGTGCATTTAAAAAGATTGTGCACGTTTAGATAATGGAAGTGAATCGGAAAGTTGTTTAAAATTGTGTGCTCTGGGTCATGAAAGTTTAATTTTGACTTTAGTGTTCCTTTAAGTTAATGGCCTAGATCAGGGGTAGGAAAACTGTGGCCTACACAATATTCCCATCTCAAAGGAAAGCAATGGTGGAGAGACCCACACTATTATAGGCAGAAAACCCCTAACGACCATCAACATTCTGAGTACGTTGTGGTCATTTAGGGCTTAAAATGGAATATCTTATTACAGCAGAAGTTCTTCACAAAAACAAAAATGAAAATGAGGCTCCATCCAAAGTAAATTTCAGAGTGGCTTGGTCATATTTATTTTAATTAGTCAATATATTTGTGGAAATTTGTTTTCTCTCTTCTTATGTAAGTACCTACATTATATCCTTGATTTTGCCACTAGACCCACAAAGCCTAAAATAATTACTATCTGGCCCTTTTCAGAAACGTTTGCAAACCCCTGGCTAGATTCATAGCTGCTTGTGATGTTGCTGAGGAGCTACTCTGTGAAGGTAACTGCTGATTGGTGGCTGCATATATATGCCTCATGTTATTGGCTCATCCAATGCATTTAGCTAGTTAGATAATAGAAATAAATTGGAACTTTGTTTAAAATTTTATTTTCTATCTCAATCATGAAAGAAACAAATTGGGTGTCATGTCTGAACTAGAACACAGGTGAAATAATCAGCTGATCGGTAACCATGGCTACCAACCTGCTCTCACCTAAGCAGCTAATTATTACTCCTGTGCTCTAGTTGAGATATCATGAAAATCTGGCCTGTTAAATTGAAAGAAGCCCCTATTTTTTCTTTCATGTTATAGATAGAGGGGGATTATTTATCATCGTGCGGACGGACATGATCCGCTATAGCGAACCATGTCCGCCGCACATCGATAAATACCGACTGCATTACGCCCCATGCAGATTCGAGGCCAATCGGCCGCTAGCAGGGGTTCTCAATCAACCCGATCGTATTGGATCGGGTTGATTTTTGGCTACCTGTCCGCCTCAGAGCAGGCGGACAGGTTATGGAGCAGCGGTCTTTAGACCGCTGCTTCATAACTTGTGTGTCTGGTGAGTCTGAAGGCTCGCCAGAAACACGGGGCATCAAGCTCCCTACGGAGCTTGATAAATAGACCCCAGAGAGTATAGTTTTAAATAACTTTTCAATTTACTTCTATTATCTAATGTGCTTCTTTCTCTTGGTATCCTTTGCTGAAGAAGCAGCAGTGCACTAATGGGAGCCAGATTAGTGCACTGGGTGAGCCAATAAGATGAGGCAGAAATGTGCAGCCACCAATTAGCAGCTTATGAGTCTACCTAGGTATCCTTTTCAACAAAGGATATCAGGAGAACAAAACTAATTAGATAATAGAAGTAAATTGGAAAGTTGTGTAAAATCACATGCTCTATCTAAATTATGAAAGACATTTTTTGAGTTTCATATCCCTTTAAGTAGGGTTACCATATTGCCACTTTAAAAAGGGACACATATAAAAAATACATCTGTCAGGGTTCTTATACAAAAACATTTCTTTAAACAGCCATAAAAAACAGCCCTGACATATATATTTTTCAGATGTGTTCCATTTTAAAGCGACAATATGGTAACCCTACTTAAAGGGATATGAAACTCAAAAAATGTCTTTCATAATTTAGATAGAGCATGTGATTTTAAACCACTTTCCAATTTACTTCTGTCTATTTTTGTTCTCCTGATATCCTTTGTTGAAAAGGATACCTAGGTAGACTCATAAGCTGCTAATTGGTGGCTGCACATTTCTGCCTCATCTTATTGGCTCACCCAGTGCACTAATCTGGCTCCCATTAGTGCACTGCTGCTTCTTCAGCAAAGGATACCAAGAGAAAGAAGCACATTAGATAATAGAAGTAAATTGAAAAGTTATTTAAAACTATACTCTCTGGGGTCTATTTATCAAGCTCCGTAGGGAGCTTGATGCCCCGTGTTTCTGGCGAGCCTTCAGACTCACCAGACACACAAGTTATGAAGCAGCGGTCTAAAGACCGCTGCTCCATAACCTGTCCGCCTGCTCTGAGGCGGACAGGTAGCCAAAAATCAACCCGATCCAATACGATCGGGTTGATTGAGAACCCCTGCTAGCGGCCGATTGGCCTCGAATCTGCATGGGGCGTAATGCAGTCGGTATTTATCGATGTGCGGCGGACATGGTTTCGCTATAGCGGATCATGTCCGTCCGCACGATGATAAATAATCCCCCTCTATCTATAACATGAAAGAAAAAATAGGGGCTTCTTTCAATTTAACAGGCCAGATTTTCATGATATCTCAACTAGAGCACAGGAGTAATAATTAGCTGCTTAGGTGAGAGCAGGTTGGTAGCCATGGTTACCGATCAGCTGATTATTTCACCTGTGTTCTAGTTCAGACATGACACCCAATTTGTTTCTTTCATGATTGAGATAGAAAATAAAATTTTAAACAAAGTTCCAATTTATTTCTATTATCTAACTAGCTAAATGCATTGGATGAGCCAATAACATGAGGCATATATATGCAGCCACCAATCAGCAGTTACCTTCACAGAGTAGCTCCTCAGCAACATCACAAGCAGCTATGAATCTAGCCAGGGTTTGCAAACGTTTCTGAAAAGGGCCAGATAGTAATTATTTTAGGCTTTGTGGGTCTAGTGGCAAAATCAAGGATATAATGTAGGTACTTACATAAGAAGAGAGAAAACAAATTTCCACAAATATATTGACTAATTAAAATAAATATGACCAAGCCACTCTGAAATTTACTTTGGATGGAGCCTCATTTCATTTTTGTTTTTGTGAAGAACTTCTGCTGTAATAAGATATTCCATTTTAAGCCCTAAATGACCACAACGTACTCAGAATGTTGATGGTCGTTAGGGGTTTTCTGCCTATAATAGTGTGGGTCTCTCCACCATTGCTTTCCTTTGAGATGGGAATATTGTGTAGGCCACAGTTTTCCTACCCCTGATCTAGGCCATTAACTTAAAGGAACACTAAAGTCAAAATTAAACTTTCATGACCAGAGCACACAATTTTAAACAACTTTCCGATTCACTTCCATTATCTAAACGTGCACAATCTTTTTAAATGCACAATTTCTGAGGCACTAGTTCCTACTGAGCATGTGCAAGAAATAACAGAATATATATATATATATATGTATTATATATATATATATATATATATGCATTTTGTGATTGGCTGATGGCCGTCACATGATGCAGTGAGAGAAAATTTGAACTAACTTTAAAACCTGGTAGAAACAAATCTACTGCTCAATTGAAATTCAAACAAAGTGCTTTTGCGTTGTCTTTTTATTGTGCATGTATTCAATTTGTTATTCTACTGTGTTTAGTCGTCCTTTGAAAAATAGTTGGGGGTCTCATAATTCAAACATAAGAAAGCCTAGCTTAGTAGCAGATATCTACAAATTAACACTAAATACTGCCATTATATTAATTTAAATTATACGTATCTTAAAGGGACAGTCTACTTGACTGTGTTATTGTTTTAAAAGATAGATAACGCCTTTACTACCTATTCCCCAGCTTTGCACAACCAACATTGTTATATTAATATTCTTTAGAAAGTCACAGGGGTCGATTTATGAAGCAGCAAATGCTGCTTTCGAACCACTCCACTTCAGTTCCGCTTGAAGCTGAGGTGGCGGACAGCAATCAGCCCGATCAAATACGATCGGGTTGATTGACACCCCCTTCTAGCGGCCGATTGTCCGTGAATCTGCAGAGGGCGGTATTGCACCAGCAGTTCCCAAGAACTGCTGGTGCAATGATAAATGCCGACAGCGTATGCTGTCAGCATTTTTCAATGTGCGGCGTACATGATTCGCTATAGTGGATCATGTCTGTCCGCACCATGATAAATTTACCCCTAAAACTCTAAATGTCACCTTTTTCTCAGTGCATTTTATTAGCTTTTCACAGCAAGAAAGTACTTTTTCATGTGTGCAATATAGATAACATTGTGTTTACTCCTGTGGAGTTATTCATGAGTCTGCAGTGATTTGCTAAAATGCAGGTCAGTTAATAGCATTGATATAAGGAGGCAGTCTGCAGAGGCTTAGATACAATGTAATGAAAGAGGTAAAATGTATATTAATATAACCGTGTTGGTTATGCAAAGCTGGGAAATGGGTTATAAATAGATTATATTTTTTTTAAACAATAAATATTTTCAAGTAGAGTTAAATAATAAGATTTAATTTATTTTTGCTACCTTGAACTTTTTCTTGTTATTCAGGTATTTCTCAATTATAGGTAAAATATAGGTAAATTTGGTTGATATTATTATATTGTACATTTTTGAACAAGATAACCACAGTTTTGGCAATATGTTTACCAAACAATTTTGCTCTTTACTAGTGATAATTTAAAATATATGGTATCCATTTACAGACAACTGTTTATATCATGTACAAAATCTTTGCATTATATTTCAAAGGGTCAACTTCAGGTCACAATCACCACAACAGCCAATCACTGTAAATCACTCCTGAGTGTGATTAAGCCCCCACCAGTGTGACCCAAGATCTGTCCACTTTCCTGTCTCTTAATGTCATTTGAACTATGATTACAGACAAAGACATTTTATTTTTTCATTTTCCTGTGTTTTTTTATTTTTTATCCACGGCATCTTTTACAAATATAAACATGAATATACAATTTAATTTATACAGAAAATCCTAAATAAAACTTTAAAAGGGATTTGTGTTTGGCCTTTTGGAAAACGTAGACATATAGATCAATATGTTGTACATGGTTAATGAGTGGAATTCTTGAGAGGGCCTCAGGGCAACAAAATACTAATTAAAAGATTTATCAAAAACTAAAAATATTACTTGTGTTATAACTGATGCAAATGTTATTATACTACAGATACAAAACCCTTTACCCAAACTGCTTGGGAAAGGAAACGGTTTTGATTTAGGAATATTTGTTTATTTGCATCTGTAAATGGGACAGCTTGGAGGGAGGAATGGGATCAAGTGTAAACAAAAACATCTCAAGTAATTTAATTAATCTTTACATATCACAATACAACTTGTATATGCAACCTAAAGCCAATTTTGTAATAATGTTTTAATACTTTTTAATACATAGTACAGTACTGTAATAAGAAAGGTAAAAGTTGTTCTTTTAAATAAATATAGACTATCATTTGCATTTTAGAATACAAAAACTAAATCAAAGGCACAGTTAGAACAAATTGTGACTTACTGGCGGATAAAATGGTATTTTTTTTAAATAACTGTATTTATTTATTTTAAACATTAAAGGGACAGTCAAGTCCAAAAAAACGTTCATGATTTAAATAGGGCATGCAATTTTAAACAACTTCCCAATTTACTTTTATCACCAATTTTGCTTTGTTCTCTTGGTATTCTTAGATGAAAGCTAAACCTAGGAGGTTCATATGCTAATTTCTTAGACCTTGAAGACTGCCTCTAATCTGAATACATTTTGACCACTAGAGGGCATTAGTTCACGTTTCATATAGATAACATTGAGCTCATGCACGTAAAGTGACCTAGGAGTGAGCACTGATTGGCTAAACTTCATGTCTGTCAAAAGAACTGAAATAAGGGGGCAGTCAGCAGAGGCTTAGATACAAGATAATTACAGAGGTAAAACATGTATTATTATAACTGTGTTGGATATGCAAAACTGGGGAATGGGTAATAAAGGGATTTTAAAACAACAAAAATTTTGGTGTTGACTGTCCCTTTAATGAAAAAGTTTGGATTTTGAAATTCTGGATTGGGGATTTTTACCTGTAATACTCACATCTCTCCTGAAAAATATGTTAATTTAATCCAAAAATGCACGCTCAAACACAAGGGGCGCGATCCAATATAGATCGTAATTTGCGGTGCAAGCGAGGGAACCCCTGCCGCCCATAGTTTCAGCTCGCAACTCGAGCTATCCCATATACGGCGCCGTCAGATGCTAAAGTGCCGTAAGTCTGATAAACCAGCGATGTCCAGAAATCTGCGTAAGTACAAATTTCTGGAGTCGCCAGTGACTTACGGCACTTTAGAAACTGCCGGCGCCTACAAAACCTGACTAAGTTATTAAATCTCCCATACTGTCTAACACTCTCCCAAACATAGCCCGACACGTCTAACCCTCTATCCGCTATCCCCCCTCACTCTCCTAATAATAAAAAATGTATTAACCCCTAAACCGCCGCTCCCGGACCCCGTCGCCACCTAATAAACTTATTAACCCCTAAACCGCCGCTCCCGGACCCCGCCGCCACCTACATTAACTACCCCCTAATGTGAGCTCCTACCCCGCCGCCAGCTATATTAATTATTATCCCCTAATCTAATTCCCCTACCCCGCCGCCAGCTATATTAAATTATTAACCCCTAATTTAATCCCCCTACACCGCCGCCACCTATATTAAATTAATTAACCCCTAATCTAATCCCCCTATACCGCCGCCACCTATATTAAATTAATTAACCCCTAAAATACTAAACTATCCCTACCACTAAACCTAAGTCTAACCCTACAAATAGCCCTGAAAAGGGCTTTTTGTGTGGCATTACCCCAAAGTAAACAGCTCTATTGCCACCCCTTAAAAGGGCTTTTTGCGGGTCATTGCCCTAAAGTAATCAGCTCTTTTACCAGCCCTTAAAAGGGCTTTTTGCAGGGCTTTGTTACAAAGTAATCAGCTCTTTTGCATCTAATCTAAATCACCCTACACCGCCGCCACCTATAATAAATGTATTACCCCCTAATCTAATCCCCCTACACCGCCGCCACCTATATTAAATACATTAACCCCTAATCTAATCCCACTATACCACCGCCACCTATATTAACTATATTAACCCTAATTATATTAGGGTTAAGATAGTTAATATAGTTATTATATTATATATATTAACTATATTAACCCTAATTATATTAGGGTTAATATAGTTAATATCGTTATTATATTATTATATTAACTATATTAACCCTAATTATATTAGGGTTAATATAGTTAATATCGTTATTATATTATATATATTAACTATATTAACCCTATCTAACTCTAACACCCCTAACTAAATTCTTATTAAAATAAATCTAATTAATATTAATATTATTCATTAAAATATTCCTATTTAAATCTAAATACTTACCTATAAAATAAACCCTAAGATAGCTACAATATAATTAATAATTACATTGTAGCTATTTTAGAGTTTATATTTATTTTACAGGTAACTTGGTATTTATTTTAACTAGGTACAATAGCTATTAAATAGTTAATAACTATTTAATAGCTACCTAGTTAAAATAATTACCAATTTACCTGTAAAATAAATCCTAACCTAAGTTACAAATACACCTACACTATCAATAAATTAAATAAACTACAAATATCTAAATTAAAATACAATTAAATACACTAGACTAAATTACAAAAACAAACAAACACTAAATTACAAAAAATAAAAAAAGATTACAAGAATTTTAAGCTAATTACACCTATTCTAAGCCCTCTAATAAAATAATAAAGCCCCCCAAAATAAAAAAATTTCCCTACCCTATTCTAAATTACAAAAGTTAACAGCTCTAAACCCACCCAAACCCCCCTTAAAAAAAACCTAACACTAAGCCCCAGAAGATCTCCCTACCTTGAGTCGTCTTCACCCAGCCGGGCCGAACTCTTCATCCAATCTGGGCGATGTCTTCATCCAAGCGGCAAAGAAGAAGTCTTCCATCCGGCGATGTCTTCATCCAAGCAGCAAAGAAGAGGTCCTCCATCGGGGCAAAGTTTTCCTCCAAGCGGCATCTTCAATCTTCTTTCATCAGCCCTCCAACACGGAACATCCAGCTGGCCCGACGACTGAACGATGAATGAAGATTACTTTAAATGACGTCATCCAAGATGGCGTCCGTCGAATTCCGATTGGCTGATAGGATTCTATCAGCCAATCAGAATTAAGGTAAGAAAATCTGATTGGCTGATTCAATCAGCCAATCAGATTCAAGTTCAATCCGATTGGCTGATCCAATCAGCCAATCAGATTGAGATCGCATTCTATTGGCTGTTCCGATCAGGGGTAGTTTAGGGAGTTACGGGGCTCCAATAGACAGCGTAAGGCTTACTGCGCCTGCAATTTGTGGCGAGATGAAAATTTAGTAGGATTTCTCCATTTCGCCACGTAAGTCCTTACGCTGTATATTGGATACCAAACTGCGCTGGTTTGGTATACCTGTCTATGGGCCAAAAAACTGCAGCCAAAGGCAGAAATATACGAGCGTAACTTCTATGTTACGCCGTATATGTGATACCAAACCAGCGCAAAATTTGGCATCGCCGGCTTTTGCGGGCGACGCTGCATATCGGATCGAGGCCAAGGGGTCCATCTTACAATAAGCTTCCTTTGATTTTAGGTAATTTTTTGATTTCTTGTCAGTTGTCTGTTTTACTTGAATAATTAGTAAGCATTCCATGGTTTACATGAACTAAGACTTTTCAGAAACTGGCATTAAACTACTGTTTTCCTCATAACTTGTTTTATATAAGATACAAATATCTCCTGTAGGTTCCTACAGCATTAATTACCTCAGAGGTGGTGAATAAAAATTACCATTCAGAAGGCTGCTCATGGCAGTTAATAAAGCTGAAGGACAAATGTGGGCACAAACTGATGGAAATTGAGAAAATATTAAATATATGTGAATAATAATTGTGCATAATTTTTAACAAATTAAAAAAATGGCTTAATTTTTATGGGTAAAAGTTTCCTTTTATTTAAATACACAAATAAATTTGGTGCAAATATAAAATAAAGCCAAATGCTGTTCTTAGTTTAATTAATTGAGGCCATAGTAGGACGCTAGATCAAACCACTGAAAAACAATAATAATGTAGTAACAATGCTTTAGAAATTAAATTTAGTGGCCATCTTTAATGATTTTATTTAAAAGTATTATGCTGTATTTTAGCGTTAGTTTTACTATACCTCTCTCTCTCTCTCTCTCTCTTCTCTCTCCTCTCATATTTTCAAGCAGTAACACTTCACATCAAGTCTCCAAAAATTCATCGCTTTTTTTGTGTTTCGCTCAAGAACAACACTTAACTCACCCTCCCCTATGCATTAAAAGTATATTGTATGCTAAAACAAATGTCAGTCACATTAATATTCTCTTGTTAAAGGACCACTAAACACAATAAAATAGCATCATCAGTAAATTCATAATACAAAAGACAATGTCAAATGAATTAGTTTGACTTTCAAATGAGTAGTAGATTTTTTTTGACAAATGTGATTTTGTTATATTTTCCTTCCTAATGCATTCATGACAGACATCAGCCAATCACAAAATGCATAAACATTTATTCTGTGAATCTTGCACATGCTCAGTAGAACCTGGTGCCTCAGAAAATATTTATGTAAAAAAGATTATGCAGATTTAAATAATGGAAATTAATTGGAAAGTTGTTTAAATTGTGTACTCTTTCTGAATCATGAAAGTTTAATTTTGACTTGACTGTCCCTTTAACCCCTTGGCCCAATCTGTATATATATATCATGTGGTATGAAGCCCATTGTACCGCATAACATATATATATATATATATACGTCTGAGATACAGGAAGCTCCAGCAGTCTTGGCTGTAAAGTTACAGCCAACAGCTGTAGTTCCTGAGCTCCAGGCATCTTGCCTGCATATGGAACCGGAGCACAATGGGTGCTCTGGTTCAATATGAAGGCAGATGCCAGATCATTACAGATGGTGACACTGTGTTTGTCACCGTCTGTAATGATCATCTGCTAAGAGGTGTTGGAGGGAAAGCAGGAGGCGGTGGGTGGCAAAGTGGCAGAGGGGAAGGAGGTAGTTAGATGGACCCTACAATGCAGAAAAAAAAAATTAAGGAAGAGGAAGGGATGGGAGCTACACTACAGAAAAAAGGTGGAATTGGGGGTGGGGGCCCTAACTTATGGTCGCCAGAGGGGGGATGTTTGGGGACCACTACACTGCAGAAAAAAAAATATATATATATGTGCCTATAGGTCCTGGCAGGCAGCTGCCAGTACTAAAGAGGGCCATCATTAGTGGGAGAGGAAGGGTTAGAAAGCTAAGGGCGATCAGGTAGATGGAAGAGTTGAGGAGGATCACTACAATGCAGAAAAAATAAAAATAAAAATAATAATAATTAAACAACAACCCTAGACTGCATATTGGCATAGTGTCTGTCACTACCTAAGATGGTGGTGACCAGTGGGGGTGAGGGAGGGTAAGAAAACTGTTTTGGAGGGACCAGGTAGGGCTCAGGGGGAGGGAGGTGTCAGGTGAGAGGGTAATCTCTACACTAAAGCTAAAATTAACCCCTTCACTGTCAGGAATCATTGAGGTGTGGTGAGCAGCTGCAAGTAACAGGATTCTATTCCCAAAAACCAATGACAAAGCCATTTATGTCTACTATTTCTGAACAAAGGTGATCTCAGAGAAGCTTTTACAATCATTTGTCTTATAACTGCACAAGTGTTATGTAAATAATTTTAGTGAGAAACCCAAAGTTTCTGAAAAAGTTAACGATTTTTTAATATGATCGCATTTGGCGGTAAAATGGTGGCATGAAATATACTAAAATAGGATTTCCACTTAAAAAAAAATATATAGTTTTGACAGGTAAATCAATAAAACCAAGGCTCTATTTCTGTTTAAATGGAGTGATAGCAAAAATGCAAGTTCTTCTCTGAAATTCCCAGTAGCAAATAGGTTAATAAATTTTATCTCCAACTTGTAATACTAGATTGTGCGCTGTTCTTAGAGCATGTCCAAGCACAAGATAATTTACCCTACGTTATCAATTGCATTTCACTTCTAATCTAGCCCAATGCATTTTTGAGTCCAGTGTAATCAGATAGTTTTTGAAAAGTACTTATTTGCGGACAAAAAAGATCAGACAATAAATTTTGATCCATTATATTGGAGGAAAAATACACACACAATACAATTTTCTAATTGTTATTCTCCACTAATGTCACACTACACAGATGTTCAATAAACTTAGAATAAGTCTGTGCAAAACGTAGCACAGAGTAATTTCAATTGATTTTCAGGGATAAGGTACCACAAAATATTTCATTTTTAAGTAAGTCTCCAATTTTCTTTAATAAATGCTTAATCAGCAAAAGACTCTGAAAAAAATGTAAAAAAGCATGTCAGACATAAAAAATAAACAACCTACGTTGAAACAGCATAGATCTTTCTATATGTGTTTCACATAAGTAAATAATAACCTTGATCCCTTGAAAATGCTTCCTTTTTTTGTTCAGTATCAGGATTTAAAAGTCCACTATTAATAACATTCCGAGAGCCTACTGGATCTTCCTGCAATACAAAGATGACTATGACACACAATGTTTTCATTGATTCAGTTTCACTCATTATTCTACGTCTTGGGTGCTATAGTCAAGTCGTTATGACCATCTACTATTCACCCCACGTCTCTTTTAAATCAATACAAGCTGCAAGAATATAATAGGTAAAAAATGATAAGAACTTAACTATGAACCTTAGGAGCACAATTTATTGACTAGGGATTGTCAGCAAGTAGAATTATAGGCTTTGAAGCACAGACACACACATGAATATGGTTGTCTCTAAAGATATATATCTACAGTGATACAATATATACAACAATTGTATATTGTATTGATATAGTCATTTTTTTTAAATATATATTTTCAAAGAGGTACAGAAAAATAATAAAAATATTCAAACACCAACGTTCCCTATACATTTTTTTCTGTTAAAATTCATCTTTTGTGCTTTACCTAAAAAGAACTGTAAAAGAATCCAATGAGAATATGTTTAATGTACCACAAGGAAGTAGCGCTAAAAAAAAAAGAATTAGGGTGGACACTGTTATTAATGAAATAAAACAATCTATTTTATACAGTATATAATGAAACAGGTTCATATATATGTCACAAAAATGTATTTATATCTAAAAAGTGTATTCCAGCACTGGTAAATTTCCAAGCATAAAGGATTTAATAATATTGCTGTCATCCGTGTAAAAAAAAGGGTCATATGACTTTTCAAAAAATAAAAATGACTTGGAAATTCCAAAAAAATAAAAAAATATTTAAAATATATATACAAAAGAGTATATTTATTGTGCTTGTATTATGAGTTGAAAGTAAAAAGTTAGCGTGCAAGCAAAAACCAGACGGGTAAAAAGGGGAACTTAGTATTATATTATTATTGTGACAGCGATAACTTATTTTCCATAGACTTCAAGGAGCGCACAAACTGCAAAAAAAAACAAAAAACTAGCACCCATACTCACGCGCTAACCCGGTTACATTTATTCAAGTGCGCTAAACCCGAAATGAATTATGAATTTTAGATTCCAATGCTCTTTACATAGAATTTTCTATTTATTCTTAAATAAATATTTCTATATATATCTATATATATATATATATATATTTAAAAATTATTTGAACATAATGCCCTATGTGAAGAGCATAGGAATGTGAAATATTAAAGGGACAAGAAACCCAACATTTTTCTTTCATGATTCAGATAGAGAATAACATTTTAAACAACTCTTCATTCATTTACTCTATTATCTAACACTAGATTACGAGTTTTGCGGTAAGAGGGGTGCGTTGCTGACTTGCACGTTATTGTCACCACTCACTTTCCTGCAGCGCTAGTATTACAGGTTTTTATAAACCCCGGCATTAAAAGGCAAGAAGTGAGCGTAGAGCAAAATTGAGCTCCACACTGCACTCCAATATCAGCGCTGCTTAAGTCAGCGGTGAGCTGGTTGTACATGCTCGTGCTTGATTTCCCCATAGACATCAATGGGGAGTGCCGGCTGAGAAAAAGTCTAACGCCTGCAAAAAAGCAGCATTTAGCTCAGTAACGCAGCCCCATTGATTCCTAGGGAAACACATTTTATGTTTACACCTAACACCCTAACATGAACCCGAGTCTAAACACCCATAATCTTACACTTATTAACCCCTAATCTGCTGCCCCGACATCGCAGACACCTACATTATATTTATTAACCCCTAATCTGCCTCTCCGGACATCACCGCCACCTGCATTATACTTATTAACCCCTAATCTGCTGCCCCCAAAATCGCTGACACCTACATTATATTTCTTCCCCTAATCTCCCTCCCCAATGTCGCCGCAACCTACCTACATTTATTAACCCCTAATCTGCCGCCCCCAACGTCGCCGCCACTAAGTCTAACCCTAACCATAACACCCCCTAACTTAAATATAATTTAAATAAATCTAAATAAAATTACTATCATTAACTAAATTATTTCTATTTAAAACTAAATACTTACCTATAAAAATAAACCCTAAGATAGCTACAATGTAACTATTAGTTATATTGTAGCTAGCTTAGGGTTTATTTTATAGGTAAGTATTTAGTTTTAAATAGAATAATTTAGTTAATGATAGTAATTTTATTTAGATTTATTTAAATTATATTTAAGTTAGGGGGTGTTATGGTTAGGGTTAGACTTAGTGGCGGCGACGTTGGGGGCGGCAGATTAGGGGTTAATAAATGTAGGTAGGTTGCGGCGACATTGGGGAGGGAGATTAGGGGAAGAAATATAATGTAGGTGTCAGCGATTTTGGGGGCAGCAGATTAGGGGTTAATAAGTATAATGCAGGTGGCGGTGATGTCCGGAGCGGCAGATTAGGGGTAATTAATATAATGTAGGTGTCTGCGATGTCGGGGGCAGCAGATATAGGGGTTAATAAGTGTAAGATTATGGGTGTTTCTGACTCGGGTTCATGTTAGGGTGTCTAGGTGTAAACATAAATGTGTTTCCCCTAGGAATCAATGGGGCTGCGGTACTGAGCTAAATGCTGCTTTTTTGCAGGCGTTAGACTTTTTCTCAGCCGGCACTCCCCATTGATGTCTATGGGGAAATCAAGCACGAGCAATGTACAACCAGCTCACCGCTGACTAAGCAGCGTGATATTGGAGTGCAGTGTGGAGCTCAATTTTGCCTCTACGCTCACTTCTTGCCTTTTAATGCCGGGGTTTATAAAAACCTGTAATACTAGCGCTGCAGGAAAGTGAGTGGTGGACAATAACGTGCAAGTCAGCAACGCACCCCTCTTACCGACAAACTCGTAATCTAGCCGTTAGATAATAGAAGTAAATTGAAGAGTTGTTTAAAATGTTATTCTCTATCTGAATCATGAAAGAAAAATGTTGATTGGGTTTCTTGTCCCTTTTAATATTTCACATTCCTATGCTCTTCACATAGGGCATTATGTTCAAATAATTTTTAAATATATATTATATATATATAGATATATATAGAATATTTATTTAAGAATAAATAGAAAATTCTATGTAAAAGAGCATTGGAATCTAAAATTCATAATTCATTTGGGTTTAGCGCACTTGAATAAATGTAACGGGTTAGCGCGTGAGTATGGTGTGCTAGTTTTTCTGTTTTTTTTTGCAGTTTGTGCGCTCCTTTGAAAGTCTATGGAAAATAAGTTATCGCTGTCACAATAATAATATAATACTAAGTTCCCCTTTTTACCCGTCTGGTTTTTGCTTGCACGCTAACTTTTTACTTTCAACTCATACTACAAGCACAATAAATATACTCTTTTGTATATTATTTTAAATATTTTTTATTTTTTTGGAATTTCCAAGTAATTTTTATTTTTTGAAAAGTCATATGACCCTTTTTTTTACACGGATGACAGCAATATTATTAAATCCTTTATGCTTGGAAATTTACAGTGCTGGAATACACTTTTTAGATATAAATACATTTTTGTGACATATATATGAACTGTTTCATTATATACTGTATAAAATAGATTGTTTTATTTCATTAATAACAGTGTCCACCCCTAATGCTTTTTTTTTTTTTAGCGCTACTTCCTTGTGGTACATTAAACATATTCTCATTGGATTCTTTTACAGTTCTTATTAGGTAAAGCAACAAAAGATGAATTTTAACAGAAAAAAATGTATAGGGAAAGTTGGTGTTTGAATATTTTTATTATTTTTCTGTACCTCTTTGAAAATATATATTAAAAAAATGACTATATCAATACAATATTCAATTGTTGTATATATTGTATCACTGTAGATATATATCTTTAGAGACAACCATATTCATGTGTGTGTCTGTGCTTCAAAGCCTATAATTCTACTTGCTGACAATCCCTAGTCAATAAATTGTGCTCCTAAGGTTCATAAGTTAAGTTCTTATCATTTTTTACCTATTATATTCTCTGCAGCTTGTATTGATTTAAAAGAGACGTGGGTGAATAGTAGATGGTCATAACGACTTGACTATAGCACCCAAGACGTAGAATATGAGTGAAACTGAATCAATGAAAACATTGTGTGTCATAGTCACTCTTTGTATTGCAGGAAGATCCAGTAGGCTCTCGGAATGTTATTAATAGTGGACTTTTAAATCCTGATACTGAACAAAAAAGGAAGCATTTTCAAGGGATCAAGGTTATTATTTACTTATGTGAAACACATATAGAAAGATCTATGCTGTTTCAACGTAGGTTGTTTATTTTTTATGTCTGACATTGCTTTTTTTACATCTTTTTCAGAGTCTTTTGCTGATTAAGCATTTATTAAAGAAAATTGGAGACTTACTTAAAAATGAAATATTTTGTGGTACCTTATCCCTGAAAATCAATTGAAATTACTCTGTGCTACGTTTTGCACAGACTTATTCTAAGTTTATTGAACATCTGTGTAGTGTGACATTAGTGGAGAATAACAATTAGAAAATTGTATTGTGTGTGTATTTTTCCTCCAATATAATGGATCAAAATTTATTGTCTGATCTTTTTTGTCCGCAAATAAGTACTTTTCAAAAACTATCTGATTACACTGGACTCAAAAATGCATTGGGCTAGATTAGAAGTGAAATGCAATTGCTAACGTAGGGTAAATTATCTTGTGCTTGGACATGCTCTAAGAACAGCGCACAATCTAGTATTACAAGTTGGAGATAAAATTTATTAACCTATTTGCTACTGGGAATTTCAGAGAAGAACTTGCATTTTTGCTATCACTCCATTTAAACAGAAATAGAGCCTTGGTTTTATTGATTTACCTGTCAAAACTATATATTTTTTTTTAAGTGGAAATCCTATTTTAGTATATTTCATGCCACCATTTTACCGCCAAATGCGATCATATTAAAAAAATCGTTAACTTTTTCAGAAACTTTGGGTTTCTCACTAAAATTATTTACATAACACTTGTGCAGTTATAAGACAAATGATTGTAAAAGCTTCTCTGAGATCACCTTTGTTCAGAAATAGTAGACATAAATGGCTTTGTCATTGGTTTTTGGGAATAGAATCCTGTTACTTGCAGCTGCTCACCACACCTCAATGATTCCTGACAGTGAAGGGGTTAATTTTAGCTTTAGTGTAGAGATTACCCTCTCACCTGACACCTCCCTCCCCCTGAGCCCTACCTGGTCCCTCCAAAACAGTTTTCTTACCCCTCCCTCACCCCCACTGCGTCACCACCATCTTAGGTAGTGACAGAACACTATGCCAATATGCAGGTCTAGGGTTGTTGTTTAATTATTATTATTTTTATTTTTATTTTTTCTGCATTGTAGTGATCCTCCTCAAACTCTTCCATCTACCTGATCGCCCTTAGCTTTCTAACCCTTCCTCTCCCACTAATGATGGCCCCTCTTTAGTACTGGCAGCTGCCTGCCAGGACCTATAGGCACATATATATATATTTTTTTTTCTGCAGTGTAGTGGTCCCCAAACATCCCCCCTCTGGCGACCATAAGTTAGGGCCCCCACCCCCAATTCCACCTTTTTTCTGTAGTGTAGCTCCCATCCCTTCCTCTTCCTTAATTTTTTTTTTCTGCATTGTAGGGTCCATCTAACTACCTCCTTCCCCTCTGCCACTTTGCCACCCACCGCCTCCTGCTTTCCCTCCAACACCTCTTAGCAGATGATCATTACAGACGGTGACAAACACAGTGTCACCATCTGTAATGATCTGGCATCTGCCTTCATATTGAACCAGAGCACCCATTGTGCTCCGGTTCCATATGCAGGCAAGATGGCCTGGAGCTCAGGAATACAGCTGTTGGCTGTAACTTTACAGCCAAGACTGCTGGAGCTTACCTGTATCTCAGACGTATATATATATATATATATATGTTATGCGGTCACAATGGGCTTCATACCACATGAGATATATATATACAGATTGGGCCAAGGGGTTAAAGGGACAGTCAAGTCAAAATTAACTTTCATGATTCAGAAAGAGTACACAATTTAAACAACTTTCCAATTAATTTCCATTATTTAAATCTGCATAATCTTTTTTACATAATATTTTCTGAGGCACCAGGTTCTACTGAGCATGTGCAAGATTCACAGAATAAATGTTTATGCATTTTGTGATTGGCTGATGTCTGTCATGAATGCATTAGGAAGGAAAATATAACAAAATCACATTTGTCAAAAAAAATCTACTACTCATTTGAAGTCAAACTAATTCATTTGACATTGTCTTTTGTATTATGAATTTACTGATGATGCTATTTTATTGTGTTTAGTGGTCCTTTAACAAGAGAATATTAATGTGACTGACATTTGTTTTAGCATACAATATACTTTTAATGCATAGGGGAGGGTGAGTTAAGTGTTGTTCTTGAGCGAAACACAAAAAAAGCGAATGAATTTTTGGAGACTTGATGTGAAGTGTTACTGCTTGAAAATATGAGAGAGAGAGAGAGAGAGAGAGGAGAGAGGAGAGAGAGGTATAGTAAAACTAACGCTAAAATACAGGCATAATACTTTTAAATAAAATCATTAAAGATGGCCACTAAATTTAATTTCTAAGCATTGTTACTACATTATTATTGTTTTTCAGTGGTTTGATCTAGCGTCCCTACTATGGCCTCAATTAATTAAACTAAGAACACAGGCATTTGGCTTATATTTTATATTTGCACAAATTTATTTGTGTATTTAAATAAAAGGAAACTTTTACCCATAAAAATTAAGCCATTTTTTTTAATTTGTTAAAAATTATGCACAATTATTATTCACATATATTTAATATTTCTCAATTTTCCATCAGTTTGTGCCCACATTTGTCCTTCAGCTTTATTAACTGCCGATGAGCAGCCTTCTGAATGGTAATTTTTTATCACCACCTCTGAGGTAATTAATGCTGTAGGAACCTACAGGAGATATTTGTATCTTATAATAAAACAAGTTATGAGGAAAACAGTAGTTTAATGCCAGTTTCTGAAAGTCTTAGTTCATGTAAAACCATGGAATGCTTACTAATTATTCAAGTAAAACAGACAACTGACAAGAAATCAAAAAATTACCTAAAATCAAAGGAAGCTTATTGTAAGATGGACCCCTTGGCCTCGATCCGATATGCAGCGTCGCCCGCAAAAGCCGGCGATGCCAAATTTTGCGCTGGTTTGGTATCACATATACGGCGTAACATAGAAGTTACGCTCGTATATTTCTGCCTTTGGCTGCAGTTTTTTGGCCCATAGACAGGTATACCAAACCAGCGCAGTTTGGTATCCCAATATACAGCGTAAGGACTTACGTGGCGAAAATGGAGAAATCCTACTAAATTTTCATCTCGCCACAAATTGCAGGCGCAGTAAGCCTTACGCTGTCTATTGGAGCCCCGTAACTCCCTAAACTACCCCCTGATCGGAAACAGCCAATAGAATGCGATCTCAATCTGATTGGCTGATTGGATCAGCCAATCGGATTGAACTTGAATCTGATTGGCTGATTGAATCAGCCAATCAGATTTTCTTACCTTAATTCTGATTGGCTGATAGAATCCTATCAGCCAATCGGAATTCGACGGACGCCATCTTGGATGACGTCATTTTAAAGTAATCTTCATCATCGTTCAGTCGTCGGGCCAGCTGGATGTTCCGTGTTGGAGGGCTGATGAAAGAAGATTGAAGATGCCGCTTGGAGGAAAACTTTGCCCCGATGGAGGACCTCTTCTTTGCTGCTTGGATGAAGACATCGCCGGATGGAAGACTTCTCTTTGCCGCTTGGATGAAGACATCGCCCAGATTGGATGAAGAGTTCGGCGCCCGGCTGGGTGAAGACGACTCAAGGTAGGGAGATCTTCTGGGGCTTAGTGTTAGGTTTTTTTAAGGGGGGTTTGGGTGGGTTTAGAGCTGTTAACTTTTGTAATATAGAATAGGGTAGGGAAATTTTTTTATTTTGGGGGGCTTTATTATTTTATTAGAGGGCTTAGAATAGGTGTAATTAGCTTAAAATTCTTGTAATCTTTTTTTATTTTTTGTAATTTAGTGTTTGTTTGTTTTTGTAATTTAGTCTAGTGTATTTAATTGTATTTTAATTTAGATATTTGTAGTTTATTTAATTTATTGATAGTGTAGGTGTATTTGTAACTTAGGTTAGGATTTATTTTACAGGTAAATTGGTAATTATTTTAACTAGGTAGCTATTAAATAGTTATTAACTATTTAATAGCTATTGTACCTAGTTAAAATAAATACCAAGTTACCTGTAAAATAAATATAAACTCTAAAATAGCTACAATGTAATTATTAATTATATTGTAGCTATCTTAGGGTTTATTTTATAGGTAAGTATTAGATTTAATAGGAATATTTTAATGAATAATATTAATATTAATTAGATTTATTTTAATAAGAATTTAGTTAGGGGTGTTAGAGTTAGATAGGGTTAATATAGTTAATATATATAATATAATAACGATATTAACTATATTAACCCTAATATAATTAGGGTTAATATAGTTAATATATATAATATAATAACGATATTAACTATATTAACCCTAATATAATTAGGGTTAATATAGTTAATATATATAATATAATAACTATATTAAACTATCTTAACCCTAATATAATTAGGGTTAATATAGTTAATATAGGTGGCGGTGGTATAGTGGGATTAGATTAGGGGTTAATGTATTTAATATAGGTGGCGGCGGTTGTAGGGGGATTAGATTAGGGAGGTAATACATTTATTATAGGTGGCGGCGGTGTAGGGTGATTTAGATTAGATGCAAAAGAGCTGATTACTTTTGTAACAAAGCCCTGCAAAAAGCCCTTTTAAGGGCTGGTAAAAGAGCTGATTACTTTAGGGCAATGACCCGCAAAAAGCCCTTTTAAGGGGTGGCAATAGAGCTGTTTACTTTGGGGTTATGCCACACAAAAAGCCCTTTTCAGGCTATTTGTAGGGTTAGACTTAGGTTTAGTGGTAGGGATAGTTTAGTATTTTAGGGGTTAATTAATTTAATATAGGTGGCGGCGGTATAGGGGGATTAGATTAGGGGTTAATTAATTTAATATAGGTGGCGGCGGTGTTTGTAGGGGGATTAAATTAGGGGTTAATAATTTAATATAGCTGGCGGCGGGGTAGGGGGATTAGATTAGGGGATAATAATTTTAATATAGCTGGCGGCGGGGTAGGAGCTCACATTAGGGGGTAGTTAATGTAGGTGGCGGCGGGGTCCGGGAGCGGCGGTTTAGGGGTTAATAAGTTTATTAGGTGGCGACGGGGTCCGGGGAGCGGCGGTTTAGGGGTTAATACATTTTTTTATTATTAGGAGAGTGAGGGGGGATAGCGGACTAGAGGGTTAGACGTGTCGGGCTATGTTTGGGAGGAGTGTTAGACAGTATGGGAGATTTAATAACTTAGTCAGGTTTTTGTAGGCGCCGGCAGTTTCTAAAGTGCCGTAAGTCACTGGCGACTCCAGAAATTTGTACTTACGCAGATTTCTGGACATCGCTGGTTTATCAGACTTACGGCACTTTAGCATCTGACGGCGCCGTATATGGGATAGCTCGAGTTGCGAGCTGAAACTATGGGCGGCAGGGGTTCCCTCGCTTTGCACCGCAAATTACGATCTATATTGGATCGCGCCCCTTGTGTTTGAGCGTGCATTTTTGGATTAAATTAACATATTTTTCAGGAGAGATGTGAGTATTACAGGTAAAAAATCCCCCCAATCCAGAATTTCAAAATCCAAACTTTTTCATTAAAGGGACAGTCAACACCAAAATTTTTGTTGTTTTAAAATCCCTTTATTACCCATTCCCCAGTTTTGCATATCCAACACAGTTATAATAATACATGTTTTACCTCTGTAATTATCTTGTATCTAAGCCTCTGCTGACTGCCCCCCTTATTTCAGTTCTTTTGACAGACATGAAGTTTAGCCAATCAGTGCTCACTCCTAGGTCACTTTACGTGCATGAGCTCAATGTTATCTATATGAAACGTGAACTAATGCCCTCTAGTGGTCAAAATGTATTCAGATTAGAGGCAGTCTTCAAGGTCTAAGAAATTAGCATATGAACCTCCTAGGTTTAGCTTTCATCTAAGAATACCAAGAGAACAAAGCAAAATTGGTGATAAAAGTAAATTGGGAAGTTGTTTAAAATTGCATGCCCTATTTAAATCATGAACGTTTTTTTGGACTTGACTGTCCCTTTAATGTTTAAAATAAATAAATACAGTTATTTAAAAAAAATACCATTTTATCCGCCAGTAAGTCACAATTTGTTCTAACTGTGCCTTTGATTTAGTTTTTGTATTCTAAAATGCAAATGATAGTCTATATTTATTTAAAAGAACAACTTTTACCTTTCTTATTACAGTACTGTACTATGTATTAAAAGTATTAAAACATTATTACAAAATTGGCTTTAGGTTGCATATACAAGTTGTATTGTGATATGTAAAGATTAATTAAATTACTTGAGATGTTTTTGTTTACACTTGATCCCATTCCTCCCTCCAAGCTGTCCCATTTACAGATGCAAATAAACAAATATTCCTAAATCAAAACCGTTTCCTTTCCCAAGCAGTTTGGGTAAAGGGTTTTGTATCTGTAGTATAATAACATTTGCATCAGTTATAACACAAGTAATATTTTTAGTTTTTGATAAATCTTTTAATTAGTATTTTGTTGCCCTGAGGCCCTCTCAAGAATTCCACTCATTAACCATGTACAAACATATTGATCTATATGTCTACGTTTTCCAAAAGGCCAAACACAAATCCCTTTTAAAGTTTTATTTAGGATTTTCTGTATAAATTAAATTGTATATTCATGTTTATATTTGTAAAAGATGCCGTGGATAAAAAATAAAAAAACACAGGAAAATGAAAAAATAAATGTCTTTGTCTGTAATCATAGTTCAAATGACATTAAGAGACAGGAAAGTGGACAGATCTTGGGTCACACTGGTGGGGGCTTAATCACACTCAGGAGTGATTTACAGTGATTGGCTGTTGTGGTGATTGTGACCTGAAGTTGACCCTTTGAAATATAATGCAAAGATTTTGTACATGATATAAACAGTTGTCTGTAAATGGATACCATATATTTTAAATTATCACTAGTAAAGAGCAAAATTGTTTGGTAAACATATTGCCAAAACTGTGGTTATCTTGTTCAAAAATGTACAATATAATAATATCAACCAAATTTACCTATATTTTACCTATAATTGAGAAATACCTGAATAACAAGAAAAAGTTCAAGGTAGCAAAAATAAATTAAATCTTATTATTTAACTCTACTTGAAAATATTTATTGTTTAAAAAAAATATAATCTATTTATAACCCATTTCCCAGCTTTGCATAACCAACACGGTTATATTAATATACATTTTACCTCTTTCATTACATTGTATCTAAGCCTCTGCAGACTGCCTCCTTATATCAATGCTATTAACTGACCTGCATTTTAGCAAATCACTGCAGACTCATGAATAACTCCACAGGAGTAAACACAATGTTATCTATATTGCACACATGAAAAAGTACTTTCTTGCTGTGAAAAGCTAATAAAATGCCTGAGAAAAGGTGACATTTAGAGTTTTAGGGGTAAATTTATCATGGTGCGGACAGACATGATCCACTATAGCGAATCATGTACGCCGCACATTGAAAAATGCTGACAGCATACGCTGTCGGCATTTATCATTGCACCAGCAGTTCTTGGGAACTGCTGGTGCAATACCGCCCTCTGCAGATTCACGGACAATTCGGCCGCTAGAAGGGGGTGTCAATCAACCCGATCGTATTTGATCGGGCTGATTGCTGTCCGCCACCTCAGCTTCAAGCGGAACTGAAGTGGAGTGGTTCGAAAGCAGCATTTGCTGCTTCATAAATCGACCCCTGTGACTTTCTAAAGATATTAATATAACAATGTTGGTTGTGCAAAGCTGGGGAATAGGTAGTAAAGGCGTTATCTATCTTTTAAAACAATAACACAGTCAAGTAGACTGTCCCTTTAAGATACGTATAATTTAAATTAATATAATGGCAGTATTTAGTGTTAATTTGTAGATATCTGCTACTAAGCTAGGCTTTCTTATGTTTTGAATTATGAGACCCCCAACTATTTTTTCAAAGGACGACTAAACACAGTAGAATAACAAATTGAATACATGCACAATAAAAAGACAACGCAAAAGCACTTTGTTTGAATTTCAATTGAGCAGTAGATTTGTTTCTACCAGGTTTTAAAGTTAGTTCAAATTTTCTCTCACTGCATCATGTGACGGCCATCAGCCAATCACAAAATGCATATATATATATATATATATATATATATACATATATATATATATATATTCTGTTATTTCTTGCACATGCTCAGTAGGAACTAGTGCCTCAGAAATTGTGCATTTAAAAAGATTGTGCACGTTTAGATAATGGAAGTGAATCGGAAAGTTGTTTAAAATTGTGTGCTCTGGGTCATGAAAGTTTAATTTTGACTTTAGTGTTCCTTTAAGTTAATGGCCTAGATCAGGGGTAGGAAAACTGTGGCCTACACAATATTCCCATCTCAAAGGAAAGCAATGGTGGAGAGACCCACACTATTATAGGCAGAAAACCCCTAACGACCATCAACATTCTGAGTACGTTGTGGTCATTTAGGGCTTAAAATGGAATATCTTATTACAGCAGAAGTTCTTCACAAAAACAAAAATGAAAATGAGGCTCCATCCAAAGTAAATTTCAGAGTGGCTTGGTCATATTTATTTTAATTAGTCAATATATTTGTGGAAATTTGTTTTCTCTCTTCTTATGTAAGTACCTACATTATATCCTTGATTTTGCCACTAGACCCACAAAGCCTAAAATAATTACTATCTGGCCCTTTTCAGAAACGTTTGCAAACCCCTGGCTAGATTCATAGCTGCTTGTGATGTTGCTGAGGAGCTACTCTGTGAAGGTAACTGCTGATTGGTGGCTGCATATATATGCCTCATGTTATTGGCTCATCCAATGCATTTAGCTAGTTAGATAATAGAAATAAATTGGAACTTTGTTTAAAATTTTATTTTCTATCTCAATCATGAAAGAAACAAATTGGGTGTCATGTCTGAACTAGAACACAGGTGAAATAATCAGCTGATCGGTAACCATGGCTACCAACCTGCTCTCACCTAAGCAGCTAATTATTACTCCTGTGCTCTAGTTGAGATATCATGAAAATCTGGCCTGTTAAATTGAAAGAAGCCCCTATTTTTTCTTTCATGTTATAGATAGAGGGGGATTATTTATCATCGTGCGGACGGACATGATCCGCTATAGCGAACCATGTCCGCCGCACATCGATAAATACCGACTGCATTACGCCCCATGCAGATTCGAGGCCAATCGGCCGCTAGCAGGGGTTCTCAATCAACCCGATCGTATTGGATCGGGTTGATTTTTGGCTACCTGTCCGCCTCAGAGCAGGCGGACAGGTTATGGAGCAGCGGTCTTTAGACCGCTGCTTCATAACTTGTGTGTCTGGTGAGTCTGAAGGCTCGCCAGAAACACGGGCATCAAGCTCCCTACGGAGCTTGATAAATAGACCCCAGAGAGTATAGTTTTAAATAACTTTTCAATTTACTTCTATTATCTAATGTGCTTCTTTCTCTTGGTATCCTTTGCTGAAGAAGCAGCAGTGCACTAATGGGAGCCAGATTAGTGCACTGGGTGAGCCAATAAGATGAGGCAGAAATGTGCAGCCACCAATTAGCAGCTTATGAGTCTACCTAGGTATCCTTTTCAACAAAGGATATCAGGAGAACAAAACTAATTAGATAATAGAAGTAAATTGGAAAGTTGTGTAAAATCACATGCTCTATCTAAATTATGAAAGACATTTTTTGAGTTTCATATCCCTTTAAGTAGGGTTACCATATTGTCGCTTTAAAATGGAACACATCTGAAAAATATATATGTCAGGGCTGTTTTTTATGGCTGTTTAAAGAAATGTTTTGTATAAGAACCCTGACAGATGTATTTTTTATATGTGTCCCTTTTTAAAGTGGCAATATGGTAACCCTACCTTTAAAGGGACACTGAACCCAAATTTTTTATTTTGTAATTCAGATAGAGCAAGCAATTTTAAGCAACTTACTAATTTACTCCTATTGTCAATTTTTCTTCATTCTCTTGCTTTCTTTATTTGAAAAAGAAGGCATCTAAGCTAAGGAGCCAGCCAATTTGTGGTTCAGAACCATGGACAGCACTTGTTTATTGGTGCTGTCCAATCAGCAAGGACAACCCAGGTTGTTCACCAAAAATGGGCCGGCATCTAAACTTAAATTCTTGCCTTTAAAATAAAGATATCAAGAGAATGAATAAAATTGCATGCTCTATCTGAATCATGAAAGAAAAAACCTGGGTACAGTGTCCCTTTAAGGGTACTTGAAGACTGAAGTTGAGAAGTTCACAAAGACTCTACAGAAATTGTGATGTATCTTGCCTTACTTTCATGTCTCGCTATTTGAAAGATGACAAAGTTTCTTAATTTTATTTTGTGTATATGTAAGCTTAGGCTGTTTTATTGAGGGAGAGTACAAATCACAAAGGGCAAGTACAAATCTGTTTAAATTATACAAATTTTAAATTGCAAGATTATTCCATGGGATATTAGTTTTAAGAATAGGTTTTAATTTATTTATTCTCACCAATTACATATTCAATGGTACAACATAACAACAAAAGAAAGCATGTAAACATTATTATTATTATTATTATTATTATTATTATTATTATTATTATTATTATTAGACTGAACATAAAAAATGGCTGGTAAACAAGTCAGCAATGGCAGTTGCATGACCCCACAAATCCCCAGCTGTGACTGCTCAGAACCAGAAGTTGTTTGTAGCTCCAGAGCACGACTTGAACTATGGAGCCAAATTATCAATGTCCACCATACATCCATAAATGCCGACAGCATACGCTTTTGGCATTTATCATTGCACAAGCATTTCACTAGAAATGCTTGTGCAATGCCGCCCCCTGCACATTCGCGGACAATCGGCCGCTAGCAGGGGATGTCAATCAACCTGATCGTATGCGATCAGGCGGATTGCTGTCCGCCGCTTTAGAGGTGGCGGACGAGTTAACCCCTTAATGACCAAGGACATACCAGGTACGTCCTACAAAAACCAGTCGTTAACAACCAAGGACGTGCCTGGTATGTCCTCAGGTGTTTCAAGTGGTGGAAGCGATTGTGATTGCTTCCAGCCACTTTCAGGGTATTGCAGCAATGCCTCGATATTGAGGTATCGTGCAATACCCTTTCCTAAGCAACCGATGCAAAGAGGGCCACTCTGTGGCCCTCTCTGCATTGGCCAGCGATAGTGCTGATCGTCGGTAGCGTGGGAGGGCTTGGAGTGAGGTGGGTGGGCAGCCTATTGCTGTGGGGCCGCTACGTCACGCTTCTTCATGACAATGAGTGGGAAGGAGGGAGGAGGGGGAAGGAGGAGAGGGGTATCCTATGTGGGATCTATGTTTGTAAAGGAATCTGGGAGAGGATTTGCTAATGTGGGGGGGGAGGGCAGCTACACTATGGAAAAAAGTAATTTTTTTTTTTTTTTTTAAATAATGCAATAATTTAGAGCAAACTGGGTACTGCTGCCAGTACCTAAGATGGCAGCAAATAGGTAGAGGGAGGAGGGTTAGAGAGTTGTTTGGGGGGACTCATGGAGGTTGGATGGTAAGGGGGGATCCTACACTGCAGAAAATATATAATAAAAAAAATATATATTTTTATATTGGCAGACTTTCTGCCAGTACTTAAGATGGGGGTGACCTTTGGGGGGGAGGGAAGAGAGCTGTTTGAGAGGGGTCAGGGAGAGATCAGGGGGTAGGATGTGTTCGGTGGGAGGCTGATCTCTACACTAAAGCTAAAATTAACCCTACAAGCTACCTAATTATCCCCTTCACTGCTGGGCAGAATGCAAGTGTGGTACGCAGCAGAATTTTGGGGCCTTCGAAATGCCAAAGCTATAAATGTCTGCTACACCATTTGTACCATAATTGCACAAGCTGTTTGTAAATAATTTCAGTGAGAAACCTAAAGTTTGTGAAAAGTTGACATTTTTTTTTATTTGATTGCATTTGGCTGTGAAATGGTGGAATGAAATATACCAAAATGGGCCTAGATCAATACTTTGGGTTGTCTACTAAAAAAAATATACACATGTGAAGGGTTATTCAGGGATTCCTGACAGATATCAATGTTACAATGTAAATATTGCTAATTTTGAAAATATATGGTTTGTAAATAGCACAGTGCTACTTGTACTTATTGCCCTATAGCTTGCAAAAAAAAGCAAAGAACATGTAAACATTTGATATTTCTAAATTTAGGATACATTTTAGAAACTATTTAGCATGGGTGTTTTTTGGTGGTTGTAGATGTGTAAAAGATTTGGGGGGGTCAAAGTTAGAAAAAGTGTGTTTATTCAATTTTTTTTATTGTTTATTCAGCAAAATATGGGACTTGGTAAATCGCCCCTATGTGTTTAACCCATTTGTGGTGGTGGGGGGTAAACAAAAAGACTTTTATGGTCATTAGTCCTAAAATTACAGGTTCTAATAATTTAGAGCATGTCAATTTTGCACAAAAATGCCTGTTTATTTACAAGAAGTATGAAGAAATAATTTATTTTAAAATTATAATGTGAGAAATATTATCGAGATTTGGTTGAAGCAATAACCCCTTAATGACCACAGCACTTTTCCATTTTCTGTCCGTTTGGGACCAAGGCTATTTTTACATTTTTGCGGTCTTTGTGTTTAGCTGTAATTTCCCTCTTACTCATTTACTGTACCCACACATATTATATACCGTTTTTTTCGCCATTAAATGGACTTTCTAAAGATACCATTATTTTCATCATATCTTATAATTTACTATAAAAAATTTTATAAAATATGAGGAAAAAATTGAAAAAAACACACTTTTTCTAACTTTGACCCCCAAAATCTGTTACACATCTACAACCACCAAAAAACACCCATGCTAAATAGTTTCTAAATTTTGTCCAGAGTTTATAAATACCCAATGTTTACATGTTCTTTGCTTTTTTTGCAAGTTATAGGGCCATAAATATAAGTAGCACTTTGCTATTTTCAAACCACTTTTTTTCAAAATTAGCGCTAGTTACATTGGAACACTGATATCTTTCAGGAATCCCTGAATATCCCTTGACATGTATATATATTTTTTTAGAAGACATCCCAAAGTATTGATCTAGGCCCATTTTGGTATATTTCATGCCACCATTTCACCGCCAAATGCGATCAAATAAAAAAAAAAAGTAAAATTTTTCCAAATTTTAGGTTTCTCACTGAAATCATTAACAAACATTTTGTGCAATTATGGCACAAATGGTTGTAAATGCTTCTCTGGGATCCCCTTTGTTCAGAAATAGCAGACATATATCGCTTTGGCAATGTTTTTAAGTAATTAAAAGTCCGCTAAATGCTGCTGCACACCACAAGTGTATTATGCTCAGCAGTGCAGGGGTTAATTAGGGAACTTGTAGGGAGCTTGTAGGGTTAATTTTAGCTTTAGTGTAGTGTAGTAGACAACCCCAAGTATTGATCTAGGCCCATTTTGGTATATTTCAGGCCACCATTTCACCGCCAAATACGATTAAATTAAAAAAAATAGTCAACTTTTTCACAAACTTTTGGTTTCTCACTGAAATTATTTAGAAACAACTTGTGCAATTATGGTACAAATGGTTGTAAATGATTCTCTGGGATCCCCTTTGTTCAGAAATAGCAGACATATATGGCTTTGGTGTTGCTTTTTGGTAATTAAAAGGCCGCTAAATGCCACTGCGCACAAAACGTGAATTATGCCCAGCAGTGAAGGGGCTAATTAGGTAGCTTGTAGGGAGCTTGCAGGGTTAATTTTAGCTTTAGTGTAGAGATCAGCTTCCCACCTGACACATCAGACCCCCTGATCCCTCCATAGAGCTCTCTTCCCTCCCCCACCCCACAATTGTCCCCGCCATCTTAAGTACTGGCAGAAAGTCTGCCAGTACTAAAATAAAAGGGTTTTTTTTTTTTACTTTTTTTTTTTTAAGCATATTTACATATGCTGCTGTGTAGGATCCCCCCTTAGCCCCCAACCTCTCTGATCCCCCCCCAAACAGCTCTCTACTCCCCCCCCCACTGCCTTATTGGGGGCCATCTTGGGTACTGGCAGCTGTCTGCCAGTACCCAGTTTGCATATAAAAATGTTTTTTTACAATTTATTTTAGATTTTTCTGTAGTGTAGCTCTCCCCCCCCCAGATCAATCCCCCACCCCCTCCCAGATCCCTTAGATGATTTCCATTAGTTTTTTTTATTATTATTTTTTACAATAATAGCAAAATAGTTTCTGTAGTGTAAGCGGTTCCCACCCGCTCCCTCCCCGTGCACGCGCCCTCCTGCCACCCCCTGTGCACGGGCGCGCGCCCCCCCGCGATCCCGCCCCCAATCCCGCCCCCCTCTCTGACTAAGAAGCCATCGATGGCCGTCCACCCACCTCCCATTTACGCTCCCACCCACCAACGAATGCGGCCATCGATGTCCGGTGCAGAGAGGGCCACAGAGTGGCTCTCTCTGCACCGGAGGGGCAAAAATTGTTATTGCAGGATGCCTCGATATCGAGGCATCCTGCAATAACCGGAAAGCAGCTGGAAGTGATCAGGATCGCTTCCAGCTGCTTTCCAAACCGAGGACGTGCAGGGTACGTCCTTGGTCGTTAAGTGACTTTTTTAAGAGGACATACCCTGCACGTCCTCGGTCGTTAAGGGGATAATAATGTATTTTGCTGCAATATTTATACTCTAACATCTATCAATCCATTAGAGAATTATAATAATAGAAATGGAAATAAATTAATATTCCAAAAAATATGTATTACAGTATAGCAGAGTGATTTTAGTAAGAAGTATTCTTCAATCACATCAAATTAGCTGATAGTGCTTTCAATAAGTAGCTCATTATAATCTTTTTTTTACCAACTGAGAGTTAGAAGGGACAAATACAAAACCCTTCATTTAAACTGCTTGGGACAGGAAAAGGTTTTGATTTCAGAATAGTTTGGATTTTAGAATATTTGCATCTGTAAAATGTTACACCTAGATTACGAGTTTTGCGTTAACAGGGGTGCGGTGCTAACAAGCAGTTTTCCCTCACTGCTCACTTGCAGACAGCGCTGGTATTACAAGATTTTACAAACCCGGCGTTAGCCGCAGAAAAGTGAGCGGAGAGCAAAATTTAGCTCCACATCTCACCTCAATACCAGCGCTGCTTATGTTAGCGGTGAGCTGGCTAAACGTGCTCATGCACGATTTCCCCATAGGAATCAATGGGGGAGAGCCGGCTGAAAAAACCTAACACCTGCAAAAAAGCAGCGTAAAGCTCCTAATGCAGCCCCATTGATTCCTATGGGGAAATACTTTTTATGTCTACACCTAACACCCTAACATGAACCCCAAGTCTAAACACCCCTAATCTTACACTTATTAACCCCTAATCTGCCGCCCCCGACATCGCCGACACTTACATTATATTATTAACCCCTAATCTGCCGCTCAGGACACCACCGCCACCTACATTATATCTATTAACCCCTAATCTGCTGCCCTCAACATCGCCAAACCCTACATTTTATTTATTAACCCCTAATCTGCTGCCCCCAATTTCGCCGCCACCTACCAAAACTTATTAACCACTAATCTGACGCCCCTAATGTTGCCACCACTATATTAAAGTTCTTAACCCCTAAACCTAAGTCTAACCCTAACCCCCCAAACTTAAATATAATTTAAATAAATCTAAATAAAATTACTACAATTAACTAAATTATTCCTATTTAAAACTAAATACTTACCTATAAAATAAACCCTAAGATAGCTACAATATAACTAATAGTTACATTGTAGCTATTTTAGGATTTATTTTTATTTTACAGGCAACTTTGTATTTATTTTAATTAGGTAGAATAGTTATTAAATAGTTATTAACGATTTAATAGCTACCTAGTTAAAATAAAGACAAATTTACCTGTAAAATAAAACCTAACCTAAGTTACAATAACACCTAACACTAAACTACAATTAAATTAATTCCCTAAATTAACTACAATTAAATACAATTATCTAAAGTACAAAAAAACCCCACTAAATTACAGAAAATAATAAAATACTTACATGTTTTTTTAAACTAATTATACCTAATCTAATCCCCCTAATAAAATAAAAAAGCCCCCCAAAATAATAAAAAGCCCTACCCTATACTAAATTACAAATAGCCCTTAAAGGGCCTTTTGCTGGGCATTGCCCCAAAGTAATCAGCTCTTTTACCTGTAAAAAAAGTACAATACCCCCCCAACATTAAAACCCACCCACCACCCACACACCCAACCCTACTCTAAAACCCACCCAATCCCCCCTTAATAAAACCTCACACTAACCCCTTGAAGATCACCCTATCTTGAGAAGTCTTCACCCAACCGGGCCGAAGTCAGCCAATAGGATTTTTCCTACCTTAATTCCGATTGGCTGATAGAATAAAAATAAAAAAACGAAGTTGCGCCTGCACTATACCCCTCCTGCCTTGCCGCCTTGCTTCTTTCCTAATCAGCGTCGCTAACCTCTCTAATAACCGATAAATATGGCAGCCGAACTCACCCCACCGTTACGTAGCTGCCTTCTTCTTCAACTGATAAGCAAATCAGAATCCAGTCCTCGGACAGAAATTGCACGCGCGTGCAATTTCTGTTCCGAGGACTGGATTTTGATTTGCTTATCAGTTGAAGAAGAAGGCAGCTACGTAACGGTGGGGGGAGTTCGGCTGCCATATTTACTGGTTATTAGAGAGGTTAGCGACGCTGATTAGTAAAGAAGCAAGGCGGCAAGGTAGGAGGGGTATAGTGCAGGCGCAACTTCATTTTTTTATTTTGAATATACAATCATGTTAAATGAAGTGTTGACTGTCCCTTTAAAGGAACCTTCATTTGTCGGGTAGTCGTCGGCCAGGAAGGATGCTCCGCGTCGGATGTCTTGAAGATGGACCCGCTCCACGCCGGATGGATGAAGATAGAAGATGCTGTCTGGATGAAGACTTCTGCGCGTCTGGAGGACCTCTTCTTCCCGGCTTGGATGAAGACTTCTGCCCGTCTGGAGGACCACTTCGCCCTGCTTCGTTGAGGACTTCAGCCTGGTTGGGTGAAGACTTCTCAAGGTGGGGTGATCTTCAAGGGGTTAGTGTTAGGTTTTATTAAGGGGGGATTGGGTGGGTTTTAGAGTAGGGTTGGGTGTGTGGGTGGTGGATTTTAATGTTGGGGGAGTATTGTACTTTTTTTTACAGGTAAAAGAGCTGATTACTTTTGGGACAATGCCCCACAAAAGGCCATTTTAAGGGTTATTTGTAATTTAGTATAGGGTAGGGCTTTTTATTATTTTGGGGGCTTTTTTATTTTATTAGGGGGATTAGATTAGGTGTAATTAGTTTTAAAAAACATGTAATTATTTTATTATTTTCTGTAATTTATTGTTTTTTTTCCGTACTTTAGATAATTGTATTTAATTGTAGTTAATTTAGGGAATTAATTTAATTGTAGTGTAGTGTTAGGTGTTATTGTAACTTAGTTTAGGTTTTATTTTATGGGTAAATTTGTCTTTATTTTAACTAGGTAGCTATTAAATCGTTAATAACTATTTAATAACTATTCTACCTAGTTAAAATAAATACAAAGTTGCCTGTAAAATAAAAATAAATCCTATGCTAGCTACAATGTAACTATTAGTTATATTGTTATTATTATTATTATCAGGTATTTGTAGAGCGCCAACAAATTCCGCAGCGCTGTAAACATAGTCGGTGTACAGGATAGCTTTTGTAGGGGTCAAATGGGTAGAGCGCCCTGCCGAGAGTTTCACTGTTGTAGTCGGCTCTTATGAAGCAATCTGTAAACAGCTGGGCCCATAGGCTTACAATCTAAGGGGTTCAAGGGGAAAGCAATGGCATTAGGAAAGGTTAGTATTGGTTGTATGCATCCCTGAATAGTAGAGTTTTTAGGGAGTGCTTGAAGCTGTTAAAACTAGGGGAGAGTCTTATGGAGCGAGGCAGGGAATTCCACAAGATGGGGCCAGTCTGGAGAAGTCCTGTAAATGTGAATGTGAGGAAGTAACAAGAGAGGAGGAGATTCTGAGCTGATCGAAGGGGACGGGAGGGAGAGTATCTAGAGACAAGTTCTGAGATGTAGGGGGGAGCAGTGCAGTTGAGAGCTTTATATGTCAGGGTGAGGATTTTATGTTTAATCCTAGAGGCAAGAGGAAGCAAGTGAAGGGATTGGCAGAGAGGTGCAGCAGATGAAGAGCGACGAGTAAGGAAGATGAGCCTGGCAGAGGCATTCATAATGGATTGTAAAGGAGCTATGCGGCAGCTAGGTAGACCAGAGAGGACGGAATTGCAGTAGTCGAGGCGGGAAAGGATGAGAGAGTGTATTAAAATCTTGGTTGTATCTTGAGTAAGGAAATGTCTAATTTTAGCAATGTTTTTAAGGTGGAAGCGGCAGGCTTTAGCCAAGGACTGAATGTGAGGAGTGAAGGAAAGATCTGAGTCAAGTGTGACCCCAAGACATCGGGCGTGCGGGGTAGGGGTAATGATGGAATTATCAACAGTTATAGATATTTTGTGGGTGGAGACATTGGAAGAAGGGGGAAAAATAAGGAGTTCAGTTTTGGAGAGATTTAGCTTAAGGTAGTGAGAGGACATCCAAGATGAGATGTGAGAAAGACAGTTAGTGACACGGGTTAGTAAGGAAGAACGTAGGTCTGGTGCAGAGAGGTAGATTTGGGTGTTATCGGCATACAAATGGTATTGAAACCCATGGGACTTTATTAAGGAACCTAGTGATAACGTGTAGTTTGAAAAGAGAAGGGGCAAAGGACAGAGCCTTGAGGTACCCCAACAGAAAGTGGTAACGGGGCAGAGGATGCACCGGAGAAGGCTACACTAAATGTACGGTTAGTTAGATAGGAAGAGAACCACGAGAGAGCTGTGTCACAGATGCCAAAGGATTGGAGGGTTTGGAGCAGAAGAGGGTGGTCAACAGTGTCAAAGGCTGTAGACAGGTCAAGGAGGATAAGCTGAGAGAAGTGGCCTTTGGATTTTGCTGTAAGTAGGTCATTGGTAACCTTGACAATTGCTGTCTCTGTAGAGTGATGGGAACGAAATCCAGATTGCAGTGGGTCAAGAAGAGAGTTTAGTGTAAGGAAATGGGATAGACGTGCGTAAACTAGCTTTTCGAGAAGCTTTGAGGCAAGAGGGAGTAGGGAAATAGGGCGGTAATTGGAAGGGGAGGTTGGATCAAGGGAAGGTTTTTTGAGGATAGGTGTGATCAGTGTATGTTTTAGAGATGAGGGAAATATACCAGTGCTGAGGGAGAGGTTGAAAATGTGTGTGAGTATGGGGGTGAGGGTAGAAGAGAGGGAGGGGAGTAGCTGTGAGGGGATGGGGTCGAGGGGACAGGTAGTGAGGTGGGAGGACAGTATAAGGGCAGAAACTTCATCCTCATTAACAGGGGCAAAAGAGCTGCATTTTTGGATATTTGGGTTTTGGGTAATCATGAGCTTTTGAGGGGGTGGGAGACTGGAAGTATGTTGAGAGCTGATTTCACTTCTGATGGAGTCAATTTTGATGTTGAAGTGGCTTGCAAAATCTTGAGCTGAGAGAGAGGTTGTGTTAGGAGGTGGGGGTGGGCGGAGAAGAGTGTTGAACGTGGAGAATAGACGTTTAGGGTTAGAGGAAAGAGTAGAGATGAGATTAGAAAAATATTGTTGCTTATAAAGATTAAGGGCAGAATAGTAGGAGTTCAGGATGAACTTGTAGTGAAGAAAGTCAGCTGAACTCCGAGATTTCCTCCAATGTCACTCAGCAGTACGGGAGCATCTGCGTAGGTATCGTCAGAGGAGTATGCCAGGGCTGAGGATGAGAGTGTGGTTTCTGAGCTAAGGTTGGAGGGGCCAGAGTGTCAATGACCGATGTAAGGGTGGAATTTTACTGGCAGATAGATTGGTCAGGGCAGGAAAAGGAGGTGATGGATGAGAGGAGAGGTTTGAGAGAGCTAGCGAGCTGATGCAGATCTAGTGACTTAGTGCTTCTGTGAAGTTTGGTGTGAGGGGTAGAGGGAGGGGGAGATGTAGGTAGGGAAGTGATGTTGCAAGTTAGGAGATGATGGTCAGAGAGATGAAAAGGGGAGTTTGTTATATTTGAAAGAGTGCATCGATAGGTGAAAATCAGATCAAGGGAATGACCATCTTTGTGAGTGGGAGAGTCAGTCCATTGTGACAGGCTGAAAGAGGAAGTCAGTTGAAGAAGTTGTATTGCAGAGGAGGCATTTGGATTGTCAAGAGGGATATTAAAGTCGCCAATAATGAGGGCAGGGGTGTCTGAGGAAAGGAAATAAGGAAGCCAGGCAGCAAAGTGATCTAAAAATTGAGTTGGGGAGCCAGGGGGGCGGTATATGACTGCAACACGTATAGAGAGGGGAGAGAATAACCGAATCATGTGTGCTTCAAATGAAGAAAATATTGTAGCTATCTTAGGGTTTATTTTATAGGTATTTAGTTTTAAATAGGAATAATGTAATTAATTGTAGTAATTTTATTTAGATTTATTTAAATTATATTTAAGTTAGGGGGTTAGGGTTAGACTTAGATTTAGGGGTTAAGAACTTTAATATAGTGACAGCGATGTTGGGGGCGGCAGATTAGGGCTTAATAAATGTAGGTATGTGGCGGCAATGTTAGGGACAGCAGATTAGGGGTTAATAAAATTTAACTAATGTTTGTGAGGCAGGAGTGCGGCGGTTTAGGGGTTAATATATTTATTATAGTTGCGGCGATGTCCGGTTGGGCAGATTAGGGGTTAAAATATTTATTATAGTGTTTGCGATGTGGGGGGCTTTGGTTTAGGGGTTAATAGGTAGTTTATGGGTGTTAGTGTACTTTTTAGCACTTTAGTTAAGAGTTTTATACTACGGTGTTAGACCATAAAACTCTTAACTACTGACTTTTAAATGCGATACCAGGCTTGACAGGAGAGGGTCTACCACTCACTTTTTGGAAGACTCGTAATACCGGCGCTATGCAAGTCCCATTGAAAAAATAGGATACGCAATTTACGTAAGTGGATTTGCGGTATTTTTGAGTCTGGCCAAAAAAGTGAGCGGTTCACCTGTACCTTCAGGCTTGTAATACCAGCGGGCGTTAAAAAGCAGCGTTGGGACCTCTCAATGCTGCTTTTTAAGGCTAACGCAAGACTCGTAATCTAGCCGTTAGTTTGGAGAGGGGATGGAACCAAGTGTTAAAAACAATATCTTATGTCATTTAGGCAATATTTACTAATATATTCAACCTAAAATATGATGTTATTTTTATTACTTTTGTTTACATAATGACAACAAAAGAAAGTTCAGTACTGTAATCAGAAAGGTAATAGTTGTTTTAAATACAATTAGACTGTTACTTGCATTTTAGAATGCAAAAAAACCTCCAAAGACACAGTCAGAGAAAACTGTGACTTATTGGCGGAGAAAAAAAAATGTTTTAATAATATTATTTTACAAAAATATTCATGGAAAAGTCTGGATTCTGAAATAATTCTGGATTTGGGAATTTGTACCTGTATATGCAAGGATTATTTACTGTATCCTCTGCCTGCATAATTATAATTTTTATACAGAATCCTATTTTTTAATTAATATATTTTAAGATCCTTTTTAAAGAGACGGATGGGCATTACTACACTAGTATGGATACTACTTGTCCTGCTAATGGTTTTTCCTTTTGTGCCTGCAGCTTCAAAGCTATTATTTTTACCCCTTACTGGTGCCAGATGGTAAAGTTTCACATCTTCATACTGGGTGATGCTATCTTGGATTGTAGCAGCAGTGCACTGCTGGAACCTATGTGCTGATTGGCGGCTGTGCATATATGCCTATCATCATTGGCTCACTCAATGTGTTCATCAAGCTCACAGAAGTTCATTGTTGCTCCTTACACCAAGGATACAAAGAGAACAAAGCACATTTGATAAAAGTATAGTTGTTTAAAATTGTATGCATCTGCACTCTCACTTCTACAGAGTCAGCGACCATTGTGCCAGATCCAAATATATATATATATATAGATAGATAGATACATAGATATAGATACAGTACGTGGGGTGCACCTCAAGGGAGGTGCGCTCACGGATAAGGGAGCATCTTAACAATATTGAGCAAGAAATAGATTGTTCAGATCTTGTGCGACATTTCATACAAGAACACAACAAGAAAGTTACCACCTTTAACTGGTGTGTAATTGAACGTATTAAAGTAGGTCCCAGGGGAGGTGATAAAACAGTAAAAATGTTTTATAGAGAAGCCTTTTGGATATTCTTATTGAGAACTAGAAAACCTCAAGGGTTCAACATTAGTGGTGACATAATCAATTTTTGGCAAAAAGTATAAATACCAGTGCAACTTGTAAATTTTCTAAAAACAAGAAACATGTTTCCCCATATCAATGAGCCTAAGTCGGGTGTCCCATAGAGTAGAATAGAGTCCCCCACAATAAGACATGCATTAGCCAAGAGAATTTATATTTATTAAATACATTTAACATATACTTAATGTTATATTCTTGGCTAATTCGTCAAAGCTCAATTAAACAGGGAAATGTTGGTAGATTATAAAGTATTTACGTTTCTGTTTATATTTACATATTTACATATTATATACTATACTGATTACAATGAAACCACATTCTCAGTATATCCATTTACCCCAATACATATTCCTAGTATCCACTCAAGGTCTGATTGTGTTTTAGAAATTCTGCCACAGTGTTTTTGTATTAACTTGATTAGGATGGCTATTTAAGAGTTGATTGGCCATCAGTAAGCATCTACGATTAAGGCATACTAGCCGAAACGCGTCAGATGCTACACTGAACAGCACTGCCTCTGTGCAGTTTTTACTACTTGACATGTAGTTTCCTGTGACAAAAGGAATTAAAGTTTTTTCAAACTCTACCTGAGGCTCACTGGTTTTCTTTTCATGTTTGGATAGATATATATCTGTATATATATTTATTTATTTTGATGTATATTCTATATATATATATATATATATATATATATATATATATATATATATAAATAATATCATATCAGTCTTCTATAACTATTCTAGAGACTAGAGCTGAAAAAAATTGGTTGCATTTTTTTTTTTACATTGAACTTAGTCTTATCTAAGTGCTATTACTGGGCATCCATGCAGGAGTACTAGATGGCTGCCTTTACGCTGACAATGTGAGTGACTCTCTGAATTGACACTCTGGTTGTCCGGCATGCAGCATCATGGTCCCACTCACACAGGACCCCCAGACAGCCCTGATTCTCCACCTGCCCCCCCCCCCGGGTAGCTGCCCATATTGTCAGCGGCGCACCTGAAAAGGGACCTGCCTCTCTGTAAAAAGCCTGCACTCACTGTGCTACGTCTGCGCCAGGATTTTAGAATTTAAAATAAATAATAATAATATATTATGATGTGTACTGTGACAGGGTGGGGCAGACACGGCAGCAGAGGTAGCAGAACAGCAGCATCCGCAGCTACGAGCTTGGCAAGTAAAATGTACTCACAAGCAACTCACTACGTGTCTAGCTGCTGCAACTGACTGCTGAAAGTTCTTCATGTCTGCTGCTGTGTGATGCCTGTGACTTCTGAATTCTGGGGATTCTTGTGAACTGCTTGTGCAATGCCGCCCACTACAGATTCACGGCCAATCGGCCTCTAGCAGGGGGTGTCAATCAACCCGATTGTATAGGATTGGGCAGTTTGCAGACTGCAGCCTCAGAGGTGGCGGACCAGTTATGGAGCAGCGGTCTTAAGACCTCTGCTTCATAACTGCTGTTTCTGGCGAGCATGAAAGCTCAGGAGCCATTCTGCCCTTGATAAATTGGCCCCTTAAACTACAATCCTAACACACCTGATGAAGGGGATTAAGGCCTGAAACACGTTGGGTGGATTGAGTTCCTGGCCAGGACATATATATATATATATCATTAGTTAATTACATTTCATGGGGTGCTCTCAGTAAATATTTTTTTACTAATCCCCATGCGATTGTTCCTTCTGTGCCTGCAGCTGTCTTCAAAGTTGTTCCCTTATTTTGCAACCTTACAATTATCAATAAGTAAAGCTCTGCATCTTCACACTGGGTGCCGCCATCTTGGAACATATTTTTGTTATATAACTGTTACATTTTGCAAACATATAATGCTTCTGCTCTCTCTATTATGTGAGCTAAAAGTGCAAGGTACGGCTGTCAAAAATCTAGTAACATCACAGGTCTGGGAAAGTGAAGTGCTTCAGTCACAGGATGTAACCATACACAAGCTTAAAGATGGCGGAGCCTAGTATAAAAATGCAGGGCTTTATCAGCTGGAATCTGTAATGAGTTAAAAAAAGAGAACATCTTTAAAGAGTGAGTGGGTTAAAAGCTTAAAATGTCTGGAGAGATTCAAGTTTAAATTAAAATTAAGCAAAAATGTAATCCCAGAAAATGTACCGCATATAAATTTACTTTTATCTAATTTACTTCATTCTCCTGGTATCCTTTGTTGAAGGAGCAGTAGTGCATTGCTGGGAGATAGTTGATGCACTGGGTGAGCTAATAACATGAGGCATATATATGCAGCCATCAATCAGCAGTTCCTAAGCCTACCTAGGTATCCTCTGTATCAAAAGATACCAAGGAAACAAAACAAATTAGAAAGCTGTTTAAAATCACCTGCTTTGGGGCCGATTTATCATATGTCTGTCCGACATAATCTGCTCAGCACATCATGTCCGACAGACATCGCTGAATGCCAACAGCATATGCTGTCAGCATTTAACATTGCACAAGCAGTTCTGGTGACCTGCTTGTGCAATGCCGCCCCCTGTAGATTTGCGGCCAATCGGCCTCTAGCAGGGGGTGTCAATCAACCCTATCATATCTGATCGGGTTGATTGCTGTCCGCCCCTCAGAGGAGGCAGACCAGGTAAAGGGCAGCGGTCTTAAGACTGAAGGCTCGCGTAGAAACAGATATATTAGGCTATATTAGGCACCACACGGTCTAAATCATGATTTTATGTCTCTTTAAGTCTGGCCAGACTATGTGACAAACACAACCCATTTTGAGGTCCCACTTCTTCATCAGGTCAGTGGACTAGAAGCTTTATTAAGTAGATATTGTTCTTTATCTCTTTTTCTTCTGGTATTGATGCTACGTTTTGTTTTAGATTTTGAAAACCTAGGTTTAAAATTGAGCTTTTTAGGCTCTTCAGGAAGTGTGGGATAAAACACTTTTTTTTCCTCATGAAAACAAGAGGTTATTAACATCCCTTTAACATAAAAATGAACTGGTTTCCAAAGTGTACAATTTTTAGAAATAATAAGAGGCATTTTGTCATAATCTGTTAATTGTATCAGCAACACAGTTTTGAAGGACTGACTAATCATCAGTCATATCTTCATATCTATACATGTACAGCGCTGTCCCCACAACTTACGTTTTATGAAAAAATGCTTTGATATTCGGAATCTCACACAACTAATCTTGCCCTTATCTCTTCTGGAGCCTGCCTGAAGCAGGAGAGAAATCCTTATTTCAATTTGTTACAGTATCTGTGAAAAAAGGTGGCAGGCGCATCTTTCTACGTTATCCATTTCTAGTCTCATTCTCACCCCATCTCCTTGTATCTTACTCGTTCACTCTCTGTCAGAATTTAGACAACAGAATTCTGAGAAATCTCTGGTCATTTGTCTCCTTTATGGTAGTTTTTCTTTTTAAATGTGTAAAATCATTAGACGCTTCGATAATCTCATTCAATACGTCGTAAAGAGAAAACTTTAATGCAGGTTTGTAAAAGAAAAAAAATAAAAGAAAAAAATCTTTATAATCTTCTTAGAAGTAATAATCTTTTGTAAAGAAAAATTATCTAAAAAAAACAAACATATTTCACTTGGAATGACTAAGCACAGATTCTTAAGGAACACATTCTTATCGTATTCAGAATTAATTGATATTTAGGGCTAGATTTATTAAAGCTGAGGTGGACAGGGGCGCGTATACGCGCCCCTCTACGCCTCAGCTCGCCTGTGGCGGGGTTAAATTACCTGCAGGTATTCGCCATTGCACACGAGCGCAATCTGACTAGACCGAGGAGATTGAATTTCGCCACCTTAGAGGTGGAGAAGAGGTTAGGGAAGCGGCGGTCTGGTGACCGCTGCTTGATAAATTACGGCGAGCAAGTTCTTGTGAGAACTTGCAGCCGTAGGGCTTTAATAAATCTAGTCCTTAGTAAAAACAATGAAAATGAATGAAGTGTCAGTTTTTTTTCTATATCATTAGCAAGCATAAATGTAAATAGCAACATTAATTTGGAAATATTACAGTGATCAATATGTCTGTCCATTGTTAGATATATAGGGGCATATTTTTCAAGCTCAGTATGGATGCCCCGTGTTTCTGGCGAGCCTTCAGGCTTGCCGGAAACACAAGTTAGGAAGCAGCTGTCTAAAGACCGCTGCTCCATAACCTGTTCGTCTGCTCTGAGGCGGCGGACAGACATCGCCAGAAATCAACCCAATCGAATATGATCGAGTTGATTGACACCCCCTGCTAGCAGCCGATTGGCCGTGAATCTGCAAGGGGTGGCATTGCACCAGCAGTTTACAAGAACTGCTGGAGCAATGTTAAATGCCAACAGCGTATGCTGTCGGCATTTATCGATGTGCGGCGGACATGATCCACAATGTCGAATCATGTCTGTTCGCACAATGATAATTTGGCCCCATACTATCTTCAGAATGTAACTGCTATGTACCAAATCTTTTTAATGTATATAGCAGTTTGTACTAAATAGTTGTTGTTTTGTTGTAGTATATTTTTTGAGTGTTACATGTTTTCCAGCTTCTAAATTTGTATTTTTTTATAGCAAAATTTTGCACCAAAATTTCTATATATAAGCATTAAAGAACAGTAAACACTTTGGTCTAGATAACAAGTTGAGCGCAAAATATAGCTTCCGTGAAAGTGAAAGTTGCACTAAACTTAGTAATACCAGTGAACATAAATATGCGCTGGTATTACAAGTGAGGTGCAATGTAAACTCGACCTTGCGTTAGTGTTGCATGGAAGCATTCCCCTAAAGAGCTTCCATTGGCTCCAATGGGAGCCTTTTTCTCATTCCATTAGACACAGCATGAGAACCTAGCACAGAGGAGGGGGTAAATCGTGCAGCGATGGGCAGCAGATTATAAATATATATATATATATATATATATATATATATATATATATGAATATATACATATACTGTATGTTTATGTGTTAATATGTGTACATAGACTGCAATGTAAAGGCACTTTTCAGTGCCGTTTGTTTTTTGGGGGGTGCATGCTACATTTTTTTTCTTTCAAAAGACACTAAACATTTTTTGGGGGGGGGGGGGGCAGTTAGGGCACATTTAAAAACTTAACCAGAGGACCGATTATGCAATGATAAATGCGGATAGCATATGCTGTCCACCTGCAGCGATGTCCAGCGGACGTGATTCACTACAGTGAATCATGTCCGCTTGACAATTGATAAATGGAGCCCATAGACAGTGGCAAGTTCTGTTCTCCTAGGCCTGATATGCTAGTTACATATCTGCAGTCTTAGGACCACTGCTACATAACTTCAATGCCACCTCAAGGGTGGCATAGTTAAAGGGACAGTCAAGTCCAAAAACACTTTCATGATCCAAATAGGGCATGTAATTTTAAACAACTTTCCAATTTACTTTTATCACCTATTTTGTTTTGTTCTCTTGGTTTTATTAGTTGATAGCTAAACCTAGGAGGTTCATATGCTAATTTCTTAGACCTTGAAGGCCACCTCTGCATTGGACAGTTTTTTCACCACTAGAGGGCATTAGCAATTTACTTTTATCACCTATTTTGTTTTGTTCTCTTGGTTTTATTAGTTGATAGCTAAACCTAGGAGGTTCATATGCTAATTTCTTAGACCTTGAAGGCCACCTCTGCATTGGACAGTTTTTTCACCACTAGAGGGCATTAGTTTGTGTGTTTCATATAGATGACATTGAGCTCATGCACGTAAATTTACTGAGGAGTGACCACTGATTGGCTGAAATGCAAGTATGTCATAAGTACTGAAATAAGGGGGCAGTCTGCAGAGGCTTAGATACACGGTATTCACAGAGGTAAAACATGTATTATTATAACTGTGCTGGTTATGCAAAACTGGGGAATGGGTAATTATGGAATTATCTTTTAAAACAACGAAAATTCTAGTGTTGACTGTCCCTTTAAATTATCCTGGGTAGGATTGACCAGGGTGATTGATAAGCCCTGCACTCATGCAACTAGTTGTGTGCGAGAGCAGAGGGTGAAATGCACATGCAATGCCAGGGTGACAAGGTTCCTGGTGTTTGATAAATGAGGGCAAGTGGGCTGTGCATACATTCTAAATAGTTTACAATAATTTATCAGCATATTCTACTTCTTTTATTTTACCTGTTAGGCTATAAAGTTAGTTGTTTCAGAAAATGAAATTACATTTCTTATTAAAGGGACATTAAACACTAAACACATGCTAGATACTACTGCACTAACAGGTGGGCGGACAGCTTCTCAACTCGCAAAGTCATCCGTCAGCCTTCGCTACACACGGGGAGCGGATCTGTTGATCCGCTGGCCTGTATGTATCATTACACACTCATCATAATAGCCTGAAATATCTCGATTGAGTTTGCCTTGTTTAGTGGTCTTCAATTCTAATTTATATTTGTCCAGTTCTTTTTGGTATGTTTTATAGGCTTTGTCAAATTCAGTCGTTTTCAAATTTCTTTAAATTGTCAGTTAGTTCTTTAATCTTGGTTTCCAGGAGATCATATTCGAAACTATCGTGTTTCATTAGAATTTTCATCAGTTTCACTGAGCATTCTGATAAAGCTGCTTCCCATTCTGATGATAATGTTTGGTCTTAAAATTCAAAAGCTGGGAAGAGTTGTATTCGAAGGCCTATAGGTATCAATTCTTTCTCAGTGTATTTCTCAAAAAAGTGTCTATTCCACCATACTTTATCTTGTTTGTACATTGTTTTGTGTACATCTTTCAAAATGGAGTCTAAGGATGAATAGTTCACTGAATTCAGTATAGTATTAGTACCATTTAATATATCATTCAGATCTGCTCTTCTTTTTTGCTGTTGAGCTAATCTATCTTTATCCCATTGATTATCCATAGTTAGTGATAAGTTTGTGTGCTCTACTGTACAGAATTCTGACACTTCAGATATGAACTTTACAAACACACTAAATTACAGTGGCACCACAGCGGCTAGGTCTCCTAATTATAACTAGTTAATAGGCTATTCAATCTTAGCCTGTGTAAATGTATCAGAAGAGAGGAGTGGTGCTGTGCAACATTTAAATGAGCTACTCTGGTGAGGGAAGAGCCCCCTGGATAGGCTGCACTAATAGCACTCTTAGCCTAAACTTCTATTGGAGAAAGAACCAATTAAAATGTAACTTTGAGACTTCCGGTGGGCGGGCCAAGGGATAGGCAGCTGTAGTGAAGAGCTCCGGAGCTACCACAAACTTAAAAAGCTTTTAAACTGGGATTTCACCCCTTTCGGATTGCTGATTCCTGCTACTGGCTACCCACAAGTGCATCATAGCCTTAACACATATGGTGTTCGGCACTTAAAGCACTGGCGACAGACATCTCGCCCCCACCGTTGAAAGACAGCACATGTAAGTGCGCCATCCTAAGTGTGAGAGTGAGACCGCAAAGTACCGGACTGCATCTGACAACCCGGCTGCTGCTACAGGGGACCCGGTTGATACCCCCACCTAGTTGGGGAGACTACAAGGGTGAGACCTCTGCCTGAAACATACTAGGTCACAGCACCGGGCCCGGAGAAATCCACCCACTAGTGCCGGTAATGAGGAAACAACTAGCGGAGGGTGCCGATCTGAGGTAAACTTACCTTTAGCAACCGCGGTGACCGCTGAGGCGAGCGGGGCTGTTTGGGGACGGAGACTACCGGCTCATCAAGGCCTCCAACAAACGGCGCGAAAAGACGCCATATTGATCCCCGCAAACCGCAGAGAAAGACCGGACCCAGGACCACGCGGTTGTTGACCGCTTAGAAAAGAGCGCTGGCCCAACTCTCCTCAAAGCGCAGCCGCCTAGCACCTTGCAACGGATCGCCAAAGATCAAGACCACCCGTGCACCAAAGTACCCACAGCACGTATCCTGTGACCGGCTAAAATTTAACTTTACAACCCTGCACATTTACACTTGAAGAAACCTCACGGAGTGGGACAGACTCCTGTCATACACTAGACACGAGAACACACTATTCACAAGAGCCCTGACACTAACCCTGGTAGTTAACAATGTGGCCTGGACAGTGATATAATAAAGCCCAGAAGCTGTAAGAACATTGGGGGAAGCACAGCTTAGGCCACAAACGGCTCAATCTGCAGAGAACTTTTTGCATCACTAGTGGCTCTACCCACCTTATAGGCCTCTTTCATTATTAACCCCCTTGATACAAAATAGTAAAGACTTTCTACAAGCAACAGGGATTCCCCTTGGCTGATTCACCCAAACAGTAAGGGAAAGGGGAGAAAGAAAAAAAAAGAAGACAGACTCTCTTGTGCATGTTTGTTTCTGGCCTGAACTTTTTGTGATTGCATGCAAGGAGGTTCATACAACTAAGACTCTGTATAGCCTGTGCTAAACTACTGTGTCAGTTGATTCAAAAAATAACTAGTGTTGTGCTGTATTTCATAGGCTCTTTCTACTGCTTTGCTTGTACCTCTGAAGGGGAGGGGGTTGGTGGGACACTACCTCTAGTAGAGACTGTACCCCTGCATGGATAGATTTTTGACTGGGGGCAAAATGTCAGGGAAAAATAAGTCCTCAGGAAAGAACAGGGGGGCTGCTGACCACACACAGGATACGCCCTCTGCTGTGCAGGACTTTAATGGGCTACCTCACGATACGCATATTGTGGTGCAGCAGCTTTCCTCCATCTTTCTCCCAAGAATTGATAGCTTACAGAAAGGTTTAGATCATTTAACAGGGGAGATGAAACAGTTTTCGGTCCGCTTTACTGAGATAGAGAACAGAGTGTCAGGGCTTGAGGACACTGCAGTTACTCATGGTACCCAAATTGATGTGCTAGTGAAGGAGAACATTGTTTTACACCAGAGGTTGGAGGATTTGGAAAATAGATCCCGCCATAACAACTTGCGCATACTAGGGATTCCTGAGAGCGTTAAACCCAGAGACCTTATTCACTTTATAGAAAACACCCTGCCCTTGGTGCTTAAACTCATCCCCAACATTTTCAAAGGCAGTGTGGAAAAGGCACATCGGGTGGGGCCTGATAGACAGCAGGAGAGGGACAACGCGCAGCCCAGACAAGTGATGGTAAAGTTATTACATTTTCAATTGAAGGTAGAATTGCTGCGTGCTTATAGGAAAATGTCACCCATAATATTTGAAGGCTCTAAATTGCTCATTTTCCAGGATTACTCCTCAGAATTAATGAGGAAGCGTAAAGAATTCTCCCCGCTTTGCTCGCGACTTAATGCAGAGGGTAGGCAGGTTTACCTTCTGTACCCTGCCAGACTTAAACTGCTAACTCCCTCGGGCCCTAGATTCTTTGACTCCCCACGGGAGGTTACAGACTACCTGGGAAGGGAACAAAGTAGAAGAGGGAATAGCCCTTCTGGCCCATCTCACTCAGACCCGGGTTGATAGGGTTTGAATCACTGGCCTTGAGTAGGTCTAGATTTTCATTTACAGGGTAATTGCCATATAGGCCTAATAACAGGTTATGATGTTTGTTTTTTGCATAAAATGTTTTCTTGTTATGTTTATCTGTGAACCTAGCTTAATGTATATGTTGATAATGTTCTTATTCTTGAGGTATATTGCTCTAAGGTATGAGACAGTAATCCGGACACCAGGACTGGAGCAGGGGGGTTACTGTTGCTCCAGCACTCAAAGCAATGTTAAGATGGATAAGAAATCCCTTATTATAAGGTATCTTATTTTCGTTTCTATGGTAATAATGTTACAATATGACAGGCAGATCATGTCAACTGATTGGTGGGTCCACAGGTACTGAATTAACATCTCTGTTATAGTACTAAGATTGTTTAGATGTGTTTGTACGCTCTCCTGGATCTGTTTATTTTGCCAATTCTCTGATATTGTATACTTAATGATCTCTCTAAAGAATGGGACACAGGCTCTGCTCCTGGGAGTGGCGTCCCCGGACATCGTTAGCTTAAATACTCGTGACAACTCTGATGAAATAAAAGACCTCCCCATTCTAGAGTACTCAGTCTATCAGTATAATATCAAATTGGTGTTTTTTTTTTTTTTTCTCTCTTTCTCTTTCTCTTCTCTCTCCCTTCTCCTCTCTCTCCCTCTTTCTCTCCTCCCTCTCTTCTTCTCCTTCTTGTTCTTCCTGCCCTTTTTACGCCTTCTCCCTCCACTCTCCGCTTGCTGCTCTCCGTACCCCTCCCCGCCTCTCTCCAACAAGGGACCGGCTTGGGTGGCTACCACATAAAGTTACTTAAATGACTGTAAGATTAGTGACATGGAAAGTGGGGGGGATTAATTCACCTGCTAAGAGAAGCACCATATTGGCGCACCTGAGACGGTTGGGGACCGACATTGCCCTAGTGCAGGAGACTCACCTCTCAGAGTAGGAACACGGAAAACTCAGACGGGACTGGGTGGGAACGGTGGAACATGTCTCATACACCAATTCGAGCAGAGGCATAGCCATCCTATTTGGGAAAAGGGGGAATATTGAGATTTTAAACACTCACAAAGACATTGAGGGACGCTTTCTAATAGTTAAAGTTAGAATAAATCAAAAGATCCTGGTAATCTGTAACATATATGCCCCGAACTGTAAATCCACAGCTTTTTGGACCAGGCTCATTCAGACACTGTCCCCTTATCTTGGTCTAGATATCATACTAGGGGGAGATTTCAACCTAGCACCAAACCCTGTGTGTGACAGGTGGCGAGATCCAGAGCGAGTGGCGGGAGGCGGACAGCCTAGGGATTCTGGTGCCTTCGAAAAGAGGACTTTTTCTAGGTTGTCGAACTCCTTACAGTTGGTAGATGTGTGGAGGTTGCGGAACGCAGAAAGCAAGGACTTCACTTGTATCTCCAGAGCGTCGCCTACGGTGTCGCGGATAGACCTGTTCATGATTTCTTCTAATATAGTCCCAAGGGTTAACAGGACCAAGATACACCCGGTAGTGGTCTCCGACCACGCACCAGTAGAACTTGTGATCTCTTTGGGAGCAGTGACTGCCAATAAGCAGACTTTGCGATTCCCAGGCTTCTTGTACACCTCGGATGCTTTCTTGAAACACTTAACACACGCCTGGAATGACTTCTACACGGATAATCAAGCCCATCGGGACAATCCAGAATTGTTTTGGAATACTGCGAAAGCAGTCCTGACCGGGGATATCATCTCTTATGTGGCCGCTTTACGGAAAAAAGCTCAGGCCAAATTACAAGCACTACAACTGGCCCTCACGGAATCCTACCAGGCCTACTGTGGCAAACCGTGCCAGACCTCTAAGGATAGATACCTTGCCAGTAAGAGCGAATTGGATGTGTTCCTTAACCATCAAGCGATAGGGCAACTCCTTCGAACCAGTGCTAAGTACTACAGAGAAGGGGACAGGTCTGGCAGACTGCTGGCCTTACTGATAAATAAACAGACAGCCCGTAAGCCCATAGCGGCCATTAAGTACTGTAACAAAACATACAAGACGCCGGAGACCATTGTGGAGGCTCTGGCACTCTACTACTCTAACCTGTACACTAGCCAAAAGGAAACTACTCAGGAGAGTGTGTCAGACTTTTGGAAAGATCTGGAGCTTCCTCAGCTCAGAGATGAGCAACTTGAGGCTCTAAACTCCCCGATATCCCCAGAAGAGATTCAAAAAACAATCTCTTCCATGTCCAATGGAAAAGCAGCGGGTCCCGATGGCCTACCCATTGAATTCTTCAAAATGTTGAAGCCCCAAATTACCCCTACTTTAACTAAGCTCTATAACCAGTATTATAAGGACATGATTGCCCCCTCCAAGACATTCACGATGGCACATGTATCGCTGATCTTGAAACCAGGGAAAGACCCTGGTCTCCCTGAATCATACCGTCCCATCTCCCTTCTCAATTCGGATTACATGATACTTATGAAAATCTTGGCCGATAGATTAAAAGTAATCCTGACAGACATTATTCATCCGGACCAAACCGGATTTATGTGTCATAGAACTTCAGTGACGAATGTGCAGAGAGTGTTACACACTATTGCGCATTTCGCAACGAGTCCAGAAGCCTCGGAGGTGAGAGGGAACTTGGAGGCCTTCCTGCTATCCCTGGATGCAGAGAAGGCCTTCGATAGAGTGGAATGGAGCCATCTTATAGATACATTACGGCGCTTTGGCTTTGCGGGCTCATTCCTTACTTATGTCAGAAATATCTATACATTCCCTTGGATCCACATTATGGCCAACGGCTTATTCTCCCCACGCATTTCACTGCAAAGAGGCACGCGCCAGGGATGCCCATTATCCCCCCTCCTCTTTAACATGGCCTTAGAGCCACTAGCCGTAAAGCTACGCTCGGCATATCCGGGCATTCTATTAGGCCAGGAGAGACTACACCTCGCATTGTATGCGGACGATATGCTCTTGTTTGTAGAGCATCCTGCTAAACATATCCCGAAGATATTGGCAATAATTGAAACTTTTGGGTCTTTTTCAGGCTACAAAGTGAACAACACCAAATCGGAAATTTTGTGGCTATGGAAGGACAAAGTTCAACTGTCCCCCTACCCATTTAAAGAGGCTAAACCTACCTTGACCTACTTGGGTATTCAGTTATCCCCCAGTGGTCAAGCTCTGTATCGCGACAATATCATGCGAGCGTGTCGGGATGCCGCGACCACGATGGAAGGATGGAGAAACCTGCCAGTCTCTCTCTCGGGGCGCATAAGTCTAGTTAAGATGGTGATTCTGCCACGGCTGCTATACCCACTGCTGATGTTACCTTTTCTTATTAGCAGGAGGGACATGGCGGAGTATAATCGGACCCTTTCAAAATTCTTGTGGAGGGGAGGTAGGCCGAAAATAGTTCTTGTGAAGCTATATGCACATCCTTCGGAAGGGGGGCTAGGCCTACCCAATCTGAGGTTGTATAACTGGGCATCACTTAGCCGCCTTGTGATTGACTGGCAATTACAAACAAAGCACTTCTACTCTCCAGAATTAGAGAGACAAGCCCTGGGAGGGCTTGATCTCTCGGTCCTACCCTTCACCCCCCCCCCAGTGCCCCGCACGCGCAGCTTAAAGATAGCTTCCTCTATAAAGACACATTAAGGGCCTGGCGACTAGCCCTCAAACATGTTGGCCGATGCTGTGTGGCGTCTAGAATGATCCCATTGCGAAACAACGCTAGCTTCCCCCCAGGAACAGATTCCTCTCCCTTTGCCATGTGGGCCTCCAGAGGGCTAGGCTCTGTTGGAGACGCTTTAGACCTCTCTAGAAAGTGCATTAAAGCTTTCACTGATCTTCAGACTCAATTTGGGCTACCACGAGCCCACTTCTATGCATACCTACAATTGAGACACTTTGTAGATCATCTGATAAGAGGAGACCCACAATTTTGGGAGCCACATGCATTTGCCAGAACGGTGTCCTCATTTAAATTAGGCAACTTTTCCATTTCGGAAATGTATAGAACGCTTTTAAGCTCCATTGAATCTAAAAACATAACCATGTTGGTTGATAAGTGGAGCGGGAGTGTGGAGAGGGAGGACCTCACGGAATTAATCCAGCAAAGTGTGTTGTGTGCTCGGAGAGCGACTTTATCCATGTCTCTAAGAGAATCCCAGTTTAGATTACTACACAGGGATTACATTATCCCTCAAAGATTGACCAAGTGGAGATCCGGGGTAGTGAATGAATGTAGCAAGTGCAAACTGAATAATCCAGACTTCCTCCACTTCTTTTACACATGCCCAAAGGTCAGACAGTTTTGGGGCAAGGTTGCCTTTTGGATTACGAGTGCCATTAAGCTTAGGGTCCAACTAGAAGTGGAACAGATATGCTTCTTGGAATGGCGCGATCTTTGTTTCAGAGATACCCTCTTACTGAATACTATTATTTTAATCGCTAGAAAGACCATTTTAGGTGTCTGGGCAGAGAATACTGGCCCTACCTTCAACGCATTCAAACATCGCATACACAAGCAGCTGCTCATTGAACAGCTAGACACTAAACTGGATACTAATAGGAGACTTAAACAGTTCATACTCAAATGGCGACGGTACATTGAATCGCTGAGCTTAGACTCCCAGAGACTAATCCTAAACCCCTTTGCACATACTGAATACATGCTGACAGCATCCTTGAGAGATGAGTGGGGATTCTTGTACCAATCACGTGGCGGTGGGGGAGGGGAGAGGGAAAACATGACCATATAAACATTTCCAAGTGACTCCAGGATCCTACCCACTACAGCCTTCTCCCCTTTCCCTTCTTCTCTTCTCTTCTTTTCCCTTTTTTTTTTTTCTTTTTTCTTTGTTATTATTTCATAGAGCAGGTATTATGACTATTACAAGTCATGCCAGGAACCCAACAGATAATTTACTAAATAAAGTTGTAACAGTTAATTAATGGATGTTTAAAAGTTCAGTTAAATAAATAACGTTCCCCAAATAGGGGAGGAGGAAAAGAGGACAAGAAAAGATGGATTAAGATCTAACTCAAATTGTTGTTTTACTGCTTATTGAAGGCATACATGTATTGGATGAATATTACTTTTGTCACTACCATATCTATGAGTTTGAATTGTATAAGTTCACATGTACTTGTAACCTTCTTCTTGTTCTCAATAAAAATAGTATTTAAAAAAAAAAAAATGTAACTTTGAATGAAATAAAATTAAAATAGGGGACCCAGTGTGACCTAGTGTGAGGAATACTAAAAACAACAAGAGACCGGATGATTATATTCCTGATATTGAATTTATATTGCCTTTGGGGTAAATTGGTTAATACATGAATAGCGTTATGCATATATTTGGGAACAGACAACCAAAGATACACCATGTATCTATTTGAATTACTACTGGTATAGTTCCAAAGATACTAGGGGATAGAGTGGATCAAGGATATAATTGCAAGCTACAGGTATGCTCTAATATCTATGAAGTGAATGGTGGGTTAATGTGAAATGGATATTTAATTTCACAGTGGTCAGATTGTGTTGTGTATATAATCCTGAATCTGGATTCTAAGTCAATCTAATCAACACTTCTAGTAGTGATGATCATCACAAAATGGCATATGTGTGTATCCTGATCACCCTATTAATGATGAAGTATCATCTAGCTCCCACTATATGGGTAATGTAAACCTCTGCCTAGAACTAGGTTATTGGGGCATTGTAGCTGCAAATGTATGTTAAGTGTAATTAATAGAATTAGACTATAATATAAATTCAATTTGTATTAAGGTGGGAGTTAAATTACATGCTAACAATTATGATAAAATGGATTACCTATCTATTGTTGAACATTAGGCTTTTAACAAAATGTTATGTTTTCTCCATAAAGTCTACTTAGGTAGTGTTCAATGCTTGGGGATACTGGTGTATTACTAGGAGCTTCTAGCAAGATTATTCCTGTGAGCTGTTAGTTACAATGATGGTGGTTCAAGTAGCTTGCCCAGTTGGTAAGATAATTTATATTGCCCACAGATAATAGTTTAATTGCGTCATTGAATACCACAACATTTTTTACTCATCATAGGTAATTCCTATTATTATCATCTTGTATGAAATGGTATTTAATCTCAATGTTATAATCTCTATTGAGAGAGTTAACAAGTATTGTACAGAATGTGTTTGTTTAAAATAATATCAGTGTAAATAACTTAGGCCTAGATTTAGAGTTCGGCGTTAGCCGTAAAAACCAGCGTTAGAGGCTCCTAACGCGGGTTTCTTACGCACTCCGGTATTTAGAGTTTATTTACCGCCACTCAAAATACACCTAACGCTCACCTTTCTACCGCCACCTCAGACCCAGTAGTAAACATATACCGCCAAAAAAAACATCCACGAATCACAAAACAAATATTACACAAAGTACACTTACACTCATACAAACACAACACTATCTTTATTTTTCTTATTTTTTTTTTTTTCGTTAAAATACAAAGGATTAAAGTTGCGAGATCTCGGGTGTTTGAAAAAAATCCACACAAATCCATTTTCCCATTGACTTACATGGACATTCGGGAAAAGACCCTCATATACCTACATCTAACGAATAACATTATCACAAACATACACTCATCGATGCATACAAACAATATACACCACATGACATACACAAAATATTTATTTATTACAAAAAGAACACGATTTATTTACTTTTTCACACAAGATCATGACGTCACTCACTTTACGAGGAAAACCAGTCTTAGAAAAAAAAAATAGAAATCTTTGGAGCCTCCATTGACTTCTATTGGGAAGACGTGCTCGTGCACGCGAAACCCTCATTTCCCTAACGCACGCAAATAGCGTAGACTGAAAAACTCCAAATACCAGCGCTAGAAAATACATGATTTCATGCGTTAGACCCAGCTATGATAAATAGATCAAGAAATGACTATTTCCCTATGGTGGACTTATGGTTTTTAATATTAAATATTCACCACACCATAAATATTTTTAACACTTTTAGATTACATCAACTACAAATCCCCATCACTAGTAACACATTATTATTTCAATAAAATTACATTTACAATTAAAATAAAATTCAATACACATTTCTGGATTCACAAACACTACACAATGGGAAACATCTCTCATTTACCTTTATTATTGCATTTCAGTTATTCAACTCATATGCTTGCAGCAACTGCATATCTACATAGGCTTAACACATAATCACTCATGGATGCACATACATTACGTTTAACATTCACTCATACATGTGCATTCAAATGATGGGGTAAAAACACATTACATTCTCTCTAGGAATCACAAAACACAACATATGGATTTTACTGTACTTTTAACATCATGATTCCATCACCAGAAACCATTAGGAATTACGTACAACACGAACATCATTACACCAGATTACAGATGTCACTTTATGGGAAGGAACAACAATGCCAGACCGCTATATAGAAGTCAGCATATGGGGGACACAATCACAATATATACATACATGTACATAACACGTATCACTCATCACGCAACCACAAAGCACACATTTAGATTTTATTCAGCACACAATAACAATGTAGCACAATACAACAACACAATGAGGATTTCAGAACTACATAGGCAGGTTAATAATATCATGACGTCATTACAAGATTCAACCATACACATCACAGATTCACCACTGTACCGCCCCTTTAGGAACTTTAACACTCAATACTACAATACAACATATACGTAAACCACACTTTTGAACAGCATTATTATGGAGATTTCAATGGGACAATTAAGAAATATTGTCAGATCGCAAATCAATTATATATACAATACTACAGATGACAGCCGGAAGTTATTCAGTATTCGTGCAATTTTTATGGGACGCATACAATATTGTCAGATATAAAATCACTTATATATACAATACTACAGATGACAGCCGGAAGTGCTTCAGTATTAGTGTCATTTGAAAGGGACGCATACAATATTGACAGCTCGGCAATCACTTATATATACAATACTACAGATGACAGCCGGAAGTTATTCAGTATTAGTGCCATTTGAATGGGACGCATACAATATTGACAGCTCGGCAGTCACTTATATATACAATACTACAGATGACAGCCGGAAGTGCTTCAGTATTAGTGTCATTTGAATGGGACGCATACAATATTGACAGCTCGGCAATCACTTATATATACAATACTACAGATGGCAGACGGGAAGTTCGGAATTATTATTGCGATTTTAAAGGGACGCATACAATATTGACAGCTCGGCAATCACTTATATATACAATACTACAGATGGCAGACGGGAAGTTCGGAATTATTATTGCGATTTTAATGGGACGCATACAATATTGACAGCTCGGCAATCACTTATATATACAATACTACAGATGACAGCCGGAAGTTCTTCAGTATTAGTGCGATTTGAATTGGACGCATACAATATTGACATCTCGGCAATCACTTATATATACAATACTACAAATGACAGCCGGAAGTTCTTCAGTATTAGTGCGATTTGAATGGGACGCATACAATATTGACATCTCGGCAATCACTTATATATACAATACTACAGATGGCAGACGGGAAGTTCGGAATTATTATTGCGATTTTAAAGGGACGCATACAATATTGACTGCTCGGCAATCACTTATATATACAATACTACAGATGGCAGACGGGAAGTTCGGAATTATTATTGCGATTTGAAAGGGACGCATACAATATTGACAGCTCGGCAATCACTTATATATACAATACTACAGATGGCAGATGTTACTTTATCGTTTACAAACAATATTGCATCAACATTGATCGATCACATTCGATGCACATTATACACAACTATGCACTTTCATTCATGTTAGCCTGGACGTGTGCTTGTTACTATAAGATCGCGTTTAAGAAATATTGATTACGCATATGAACAAACATTACAAACATGCACTGTATGTGTGATATTTGACACTTTCACATTGAGATTTATTGGCGGAAAACAACATTTCAGCAAACAACAAAAAAAACGCCCACTGTGAAAGCATTCGCGCCGCTCAATGGGACAATTAAGAAATATTGTCAGATCGCAAATCAATTATATATACAATACTACAGATGACAGCCGGAAGTTATTCAGTATTCGTGCAATTTTTATGGGACGCATACAATATTGTCAGATATAAAATCACTTATATATACAATACTACAGATGACAGCCGGAAGTGCTTCAGTATTAGTGTCATTTGAAAGGGACGCATACAATATTGACAGCTCGGCAATCACTTATATATACAATACTACAGATGACAGCCGGAAGTTATTCAGTATTAGTGCCATTTGAATGGGACGCATACAATATTGACAGCTCGGCAGTCACTTATATATACAATACTACAGATGACAGCCGGAAGTGCTTCAGTATTAGTGTCATTTGAATGGGACGCATACAATATTGACAGCTCGGCAATCACTTATATATACAATACTACAGATGGCAGACGGGAAGTTCGGAATTATTATTGCGATTTTAAAGGGACGCATACAATATTGACAGCTCGGCAATCACTTATATATACAATACTACAGATGGCAGACGGGAAGTTCGGAATTATTATTGCGATTTTAATGGGACGCATACAATATTGACAGCTCGGCAATCACTTATATATACAATACTACAGATGACAGCCGGAAGTTCTTCAGTATTAGTGCGATTTGAATTGGACGCATACAATATTGACATCTCGGCAATCACTTATATATACAATACTACAAATGACAGCCGGAAGTTCTTCAGTATTAGTGCGATTTGAATGGGACGCATACAATATTGACATCTCGGCAATCACTTATATATACAATACTACAGATGGCAGACGGGAAGTTCGGAATTATTATTGCGATTTTAAAGGGACGCATACAATATTGACTGCTCGGCAATCACTTATATATACAATACTACAGATGGCAGACGGGAAGTTCGGAATTATTATTGCGATTTGAAAGGGACGCATACAATATTGACAGCTCGGCAATCACTTATATATACAATACTACAGATGGCAGATGTTACTTTATCGTTTACAAACAATATTGCATCAACATTGATCGATCACATTCGATGCACATTATACACAACTATGCACTTTCATTCATGTTAGCCTGGACGTGTGCTTGTTACTATAAGATCGCGTTTAAGAAATATTGATTACGCATATGAACAAACATTACAAACATGCACTGTATGTGTGATATTTGACACTTTCACATTGAGATTTATTGGCGGAAAACAACATTTCAGCAAACAACAAAAAAACGCCCACTGTGAAAGCATTCGCGCCGCTCACATACAAACAGGTGAATACAATCAGCAATCATTACAAACTCACTACCATTGGACTAATTGTACTATAAATCCCCCAAACAACATGGCCAAAGCATCACTTGTGATCCACATCAGATCAAGTGCTTACCTTGTTACGCTGTTTTGAAAGATGGATGACGATGACATGGTAGACGCTGCTGGTGGTGCTATTGGCGAACTAGCTGTTGGTCGAATCAGGCAGCCTCGGCGGCTCAGACCGAGACGAAGGGGTCGTCTGGTTCGAGGTCCTCGTGTCTACAGGGTGAGACCCACCTTGGAAAACATGAGCGACTTTGAGGTTTTTGATAAGTATCGGCTCGATCGCGAACAGCTCATTGGCCTTTACGAGCTTCTTAAACCTCATTTGGAGCCACGTATACAAATAAGGACTGCTGTTCCCCCCATGAGTAAGATGCTAAGCTGTCTATACGTCCTGGCCTCCGGGAGTTTTCAATCCGGAGAACTGTACATGCATGGCCTGGCTCAAGGTACATTCTCTGGGGTGTTTGATAACTTTCTGAACGCCATGGTACGTATCAGTAAGCAATACATAGGATTCCCACAGAATGATGGTGATTGGAGGCGCCTGAAGCGGGAATTCTTTGATATTGCTCAATTGCCCAATGTCTTGGGAGCCATTGATTGTACCCACATTGCGCTGCGTGCTCCAATTGATGACTTGCCCTTCAGAAATCGCAAACATTTTCATAGCCTCAACGTGCAGTATGTTTGTGACGCACGGATGAGGATTATGCATGTGTATGCGAATTTTGGAGGGGCTTGTCATGATGCCCGCATCCTCTCTCTGTCGTCCCTGTGGAGACAGTTTGAGGAAAGACAAATGCCCCCTGGTTATCTCGTTGGTGAGTATTTGTGCTCAACATGGTTAATTATTTTGACAATTGCCCCTGTATTTTTTAACTGTTAGCGTCATGTTCAGCTATAGGATTAAATTTAACCATTTGTTATTTACCGACGCTAATGTCTAGTTTTATTGAAAAGCAGATATGTAGCATGTCTTACCTTAAGTGTTCAGATAGAGAATGCAATGTAACCATGTAGTTAGCATTTTACACAAGGTTTGGTTTAGGAGAAATACGCATATGTAGCATGTCTTAGATGAAATGGCAAGATATTATCTCATGCAATTTAACCCTGTCATTGTCTTTTTCCGCTAATGTCTAGTTTTATTGAAATGCAGATATGTAGCATGTCTTACCTTAAGTGTTCAGATAGAGAATGCAATGTAACCATGTAGTTAGCATTTTACACAAGGTTTGGTTTAGGAGAAATACGCATATGTAGCATGTCTTAGATGAAAAGGCAAGATATTATCTCATGCAATTTAACCCTGTCATTGTCTTTTTCCGCTAATGTCTAGTTTTATTGAAATGCAGATATGTAGCATGTCTTACCTTAAGTGTTCAGATAGAGAATGCAATGTAACCATGTAGTTAGCATTTTACACAAGGTTTGGTTTAGGAGAAATACGCATATGTAGCATGTCTTAGATGAAAAGGCAAGATATTATCTCATGCAATTTAACCCTGTCATTGTCTTTTTCCGCTAATGTCTAGTTTTATTGAAATGCAGATATGTAGCATGTCTTACCTTAAGTGTTCAGATAGAGAATGCAATGTAACCATGTAGTTAGCATTTTACACAAGGTTTGGTTTAGGAGAAATACGCATATGTAGCATGTCTTAGATGAAAAGGCAAGATATTATCTCATGCAATTTAACCCTGTCATTGTCTTTTTCTGCTAATGTCTAGTTTTATTGAAATGCAGATATGTAGCATGTCTTACCTTAAGTGTTCAGATAGAGAATGCAATGTAACCATGTAGTTAGCATTTTACACAAGGTTTGGTTTTGGAGAAATACGCATATGTAGCATGTCTTAGATGAAATGGAAAGATATTATCTCATGCAATTTAACCCTGTCATTGTCTTTTTCTGCTAATGTCTAGTTTTATTGAAATGCAGATATGTAGCATGTCTTACCTTAAGTGTTCAGATAGAGAATGCAATGTAACCATGTAGTTAGCATTTTACACAAGGTTTGGTTTTGGAGAAATACGCATATGTAGCATGTCTTAGATGAAATGGAAAGATATTATCTCATGCAATTTAACCCTGTCATTGTCTTTTTCTGCTAATGTCTAGTTTTATTGAAATGCAGATATGTAGCATGTCTTACCTTAAGTGTTCAGATAGAGAATGCAATGTAACCATGTAGTTAGCATTTTACACAAGGTTTGGTTTAGGAGAAATACGCATATGTAGCATGTCTTAGATGAAATGTCAAGATACAGAATTATATATAAAATTTTTTTTTTTTTTTATGTTTCTGACAACTTTTAATATGGATTATGGTTTTAAAAAAATATATTTATACAACAATATACTAGTTTAAGTATTCTGTTTGAATTATGTTCTGTTCTAAATTTATAGGTGATTCTGGGTACATGAGCCGGCCTTGGCTCATTACCCCCTTGCGTAGCCCAACTGATGTGTCTGAGGAGCGCTACAATAGGGCTCATAAGAGAACCAGGGCGGTGGTTGAAAGGATGTTCGGGCTCCTGAAGATGAGATTCAGGTGCCTGGACCGTTCTGGAGGAGCACTCCAGTACAACCCAAAGAAGGTGGCTAAGATCGTTGTAGCCTGTAGCGTCCTGCATAATATTGCACAGCGGGCTGGGATGCTGCAGGCCGTCCCGGTGGACAGAGACCTCCTCAGAGATGAGGAGGATGATCCTGTTCTAGAGGGGGAATTCCAGGACGAGGGACTTGATGTCAGAGCAGACGTCATCAACCGCCACTTTAGACGGTAAATAATAGAAGTTACACTGGAGTATTTTCAATAGATGTGAACTCTAGGGAAATGACAAGTAGAGAATTGTGCAAACATGTTAGTATTGATCAAATGTTAGAATAATCTTTATTTCTCATAATATAGGTGATGCTCTGGGCATTGGGTCCTATAGCGAGTCTTTGCCACCTGGTTTTTAAAGAGGACATCAGATGGTAAGTAGAAATGTATGGACTGTTGCTGGCATGATTTGTACACAAATACATCATATGGCATACATTTTAAAAAATATAACTTTGTTTACACATTACTTAAAATGTACATAATCAGAAAGGGATACTCTAGAATGACTATGGTTCAATGTCACACAGAGGTTTGTTCTGCTCAATATGACTCATCTTCACACTTGATAGAAAATAACACAGGTTCATACACAGGCTTAGTAAGCTAGTGATAGATATTTATTATGAAATGGGGGGTGGGAGAGGGGTACAGAACTGATTCACACACTTGTATGAAATCTTTATATATAATTTCTTACATTAGGGAGATGACTTAATCTAAAGACTGAAAGGGAACAATTTGAAGCCTGACAGTGAAGATTTCCAAGACTGACAGTGGGGAAAAAGCCAAGATTGAAATTGAAGTATACCAATGGGATCATGTCTGGCATTATATTTCAATTCTGCTGACCTTGAAAACCATACAAATACATGTTCACATGGTAAGTGCAAACTATTTGATAGAATAAGGCTGTGGAGACATCCTATTGGAGACACTTAGATGATTTTCTATTTTGTAGATGGTATTTCCCAGTCCTCTATTTAATGAACTGATGAATAATACACCTATTGAAGATCAACTGTTTACCCCTGAATTGACTTTCAAAGACCATGCATTGTCCAGGTTGGTGTATCAATGCATGCTAGTGAAGACTGTAGAATATTAGTAGCTTACATACATTAGTCATATTTAGTTCTTAATTAGATATTTAGGGATCACAATCAGACACTTAGATGATTGTACTTTTTTAGATGGTATTTCCCAGTCCTCTATTTAATGAACTGATGAATAAGACACCTATTGAAGATCAACTGTTTACCCCTGAATTGACTTTCAAAGACCATGCATTGTCCAGGTTGGTGTACCAATGCATGCTAGTGAAGACTGTAGAATATTAGTAGCTTACATACATTAGTCATATTTAGTTCTTAATTAGATATTTAGGGATCACAATCAGACACTTAGATGATTGTACTTTTTTAGATGGTATTTCCCAGTCCTCTATTTAATGAACTGATGAATAAGACACCTATTGAAGATCAACTGTTTACCCCTGAATTGACTTTCAAAGACCATGCATTGTCCAGGTTGGTGTACCAATGCATGCTAGTGAAGACTGTAGAATATTAGTAGCTTACATACATTAGTCATATTTAGTTCTTAATGAGATATTTAGGGATCACAATCAGAAAAAGGAATACATATTATAGTTGATATAGAGGTATTTGAATGGACATGAAATATTACATTTATGTTCAGCATACATATATTGTTTACATGTGATATACATTATTATGTATAATTTTAATTTTTGATATTTAAATATAATTTTTAATCAACAATATAATGGTGTATGTATTTCATTAATTTAAAATCAATGTAATGATTATCTTTAAAAAATGTTGATCAAAGTTAGAGCATAGACACCATATGATTTTAAATGTATTTTATGAATATTTTACAACGTGTGTATTAACTTTGTTCCATTTTTATTATTTGTCATTTCAGATTGGCATCTGATGACTTCCTGGAATATTTAATTATTTTCTATTAAATATATGTTTATTTTTAACAGATTCTAATATATATCAATATAATCTGTAAATAAATAAAACTTGGACTCCCATGACTGGTAGTTGGCTATTTGACAAGCACATGCATAAGAGAAAATAATGCATTAATAGTAGAAAATAAAAATCTTCCGAGAATATTAAAATATATCTTTTAACATTAATTGGGGAGTCAGATTCTTCAATGCTTTTATATTGAAAAAGTATATATTAAAAATATTTAGGATATGTAGTAATATTATGATTGTTTTAACATTTAATAAGGTGAAGTGGTTCAATTACATGAAAGTGACAGTGTTGTTGAATGTAAAAAGAATTGTATAAGATCATGTATCTTCCTTAGGTATCTCAAAACATTATTAGAAAATATTTTACAATTATTACATTTATAAATGGTAGGTCATTTAACTTGATATTTTTAAAAAATTAGTTATTGGATGCCAGGTTAATCTATGTAATTTTCTAGTGGAGTCATTTAACTATACTTAGTAATATTATGTATTTATTACAATCTTACCTCTTGGGTTAGACATCAAATATCTATATAGAATGTAATTTCCCCTTTAGTTTATTTTGTCAATGTTAAATCAAAATACAATATGTTTGGGTCCTTAAAGGGGTCATTCAAAATGTATATTTTGTATAGATTGTTACAAATATCATACAAGAATTTAAACATATTTAGAATGTACTATAGAATTACATTCAGTCTTTAAATATACTTGTTAAAATAAAAATAAATGCACATATCTTAGTCAATGATATAAGGCATCTATATGCAAACAACAATCAGCATCAAAATAGCCTATGTAGAGATGTATTTAATCCACGAATATATATAATTACAATATAATGATTGAATAACAAAACATATTAAGTTGGTCAAATATAAGATTATTATACAAAATGCATACATAACATATAGCTTAATGTCCCTCTACGCTGAAGGGTAAAAAAGACCTCATTTAATAAATATATTTCAGTCAGTGTGTAAAACAATCTAGAAGTTAATCTAAATTTGCTTTACTCATATGTTAGACTCATTTAGCAAAAGGAAGGTGCCTAGGTTTATTATATATTAAGCATTATTGTGAAATGTTTATTTAAAGGGACATGAACTCAAAATATACTTAAAGGTAGCCAGTTAAAAAAACAATGATTTATACATTCTGAATGAGTATTCTATTTTAATCAACTTTAAAACTTGTCTCATATTATGAATGCTCATTGTGATGTTGCTATCATTACTTTAGAAATAAGGCAGTAAATAGCTAATTTATTTGCTTCAGTACTCTGGACAGAACTTGATTGTTTGGAATAATTGATGCAACAATCGTCAAGGACAACCCAGGTTTTTATTAAACAATTGTCCGTAATATAAAATATCATTATTGATTTGCAAAGAAACATAACAAGATAAGTTAACATTTGATAATCGTATTAAATAATAAAGTTGATTAACATTTCATGCTCAATCACCAATGGTAAATTTGTTTGGACAGTGTCCCTTTAAGAGATTTAAAGAGTGTATTTACTTCTCTTCCTATCTTGACATACTTTGCTTGAAAAGCATATCGAGATAGGCTCAGTAGATGAAGATTGGTGGATGCACAGAGATGCCTTATGTGATTGTCTCAACCATGTGCATTTAAATTTCTTCTGTTGAGGATATATAAATACTAAGAGAAAATGATTTACAGTTTAAAGTCTAAACAATCTTCTATCTCTACAGATCATTTGATACAATTGTTTGTTTGTAATGTCTCTTTAAAACTAAAGACGCCATTGCACAATAACATATATGAGCACTTCAGAGAAATACAAGCTCGAGGTTTATTTGCGAATAACAAAGCTGTAGTTTAACATTTATAAACAGATTATCCAAGTTACTGACATTCTAACCGGAATTTTAACATTAATAAATATTGCGTGGGAAACGCATCTTCAAACACCAGATTAGCATATTTAAACATTAGTGTAATGTCACGCAATAGCACACAATCAATGTGCATTATAAATACATTTAATAGAGCAATGTCAATACTTCACAATAAATTTATTTAAAGAACAATAAAGACATACAATATTAAATGTGTATTTGTATTAAAGAAACAGACCGTTATTAAACCGAGAAATGTCTACAACATTAATAATGTGACAGTATTAGATTTTAAAGAGTATTTAATCATTAATATTTCACGGATCCCGGATATTAAATCTGCGTCACACATATCCGCATGACAGGCCCATGAGTTACAAATAAGTCTACATGAAAAATGAAGTTACAGCACCACCAAGCGGTATGTGTAAGGAAGTTACTAAGATATGAAACATTAAGGAACGGCCAATCAGAGTTCATCACACAAACACAACTTGAGTCAGGATGGTCTCACAGACATTATAACAATATTTCAAACTTTTATCCAATCAGATGTACAGATAAATTGTCCCATGGTGCATCTCATGTTTACTTCACCATATAAAAGTCCTTTACACGTTGCCATCTTTGTCAGTTCTCTAATGCCTGCAGGCAGTATATATATTTATATATTATATTATCAAACCGAGCAGGCATGTCAGTTCCCAGGTTCACCAAGGAGGAGAGCGCTGCACTGGTCCACGCCGTCAAGGACTTTTATCCCCAGCTGTTTGGGAACAAGAGGAGCTCGACAGATGCGCCTGTTAAGAAGGCCCTCTGGGAGTCTATCACCAATGCGGTTAGATTGGTGTGTGACGTCCAGAGGACCCAGGATCAGATCATGAGGAGATTCGGAGATATGAGGTTGCGTTTATCGAAAAAAGTCAACCTCATAAGGGACTGGGTACAAGCCCGTAAAAGAGGGGGCCAAAGAAAGGCCCCGCGGAAACTGTACCTACTCCCTTATGAGGTGACTTTATGCGAGCTCCTCAATCTCCGGGTCCCCAAAAGATTTAGATCCTCGCCATCCTCGGCCTCCTCTTCTTCCCTCCCAGCTGCGGGATCTGAAAGTCCTGACGCGGGGGACAGGGCAGATGCTTCTCCGTCCGGTGGCCTGGGAGGAGCCAATAGAGAATCTGAACCAGGTAATTATCCAACTTCATATAATATTTATAATTTTAAAAATCAAAAATGTGTATTTAGTCAGATACTAAACCTATACAGATCTCACAACATACACTACATATGATGTTTAGATATCTGATTTTAGATTATTGACACATGAAATAGGAATGATGTTTCTTGCGCTCTACAGAGTATGCGTCACAGAGCGGAAATGTAAATTCGCATCCACGTTAACATGGGTTTGCGGAAAGTGGCATTGCTTTATACATGTTGTTCAAATGACGGATGCGTAATTCCGCTTGGAATCATTGCGCAATGATCGCGAAAATGGCATTTCTCATCCACGTTAACATGGGTTTGCGGAAAGTGGCATTGCTTTATACATGTTGTTAAAAATTAAATGGAAATTCTTAGATTAGTGAAGAATACAGTATTCTTATTTTAAATATTATATCTAATAAAAAACTAATAATACTAATAAATTATAACATATGGCCATCAATTGATGATTATGTAATAACAAGCAGATATTCTTAAAGATACAGTAAACAACACAACTGATTGAAAATAAGAGTCCAGGATATATTTATCATTAATTTAATTGCGGAAACTATTAACTCATGGGACTACCAAAGGATTAATATTTTTCTATTGATTTGTTATTAATGTAAATATTTTAAACATGGCATGATTAGTATTAATGATATGCAATCCTCATTTAATATATTACAGATATGGATGTGGCTGCTGGATCCTCAAGCCAGGGCTTGTCACAGTATGGTATGTCTCATTTTAATTGACATTTGTCTTAGAAACATGGAATGAACATTACATACTAAATACACATTGTTCAATATTTATATGTAATGTCTATTTAATAGATGGAAATTATATAATTATTCGGATATCCTTAAATAACATATTTGATTTTAATTGCATGCTCAATACCATTCATTACATCAACATATGGAGTAGATAATTCATTAACAAACAACAACATTGTGGAATCTATTTAATTTTAGATTAAAGGGATACTGAGCTACAATTATTAATATTGTCTTTCACATACAGTATGCAATATTAATAAACATAAAATATAATACTATCATCATATGTGACATATTCTATTGCTAAATGTAGTTTAAAATAAAGAAAGTACGTTTATGTGCATCTAAATATTTGTTGACCAACCTGGGTTTATATTGATGATTGGTGGATACCTTCAACAAACAATATTTATTGAATCCAATATTCCTTATCTGCCTTTAAGATTAATATCGAGCAACATTCTAATTATAATAGGAGTCAATGTTAAATCATTTTTTACAGTTTGAACATAGAAATCAATTATTTAAATTAATCATGTCAGTGTCCCTTTAAGACAAAATAGATTCATTCATCTTTACATTATTTTTATTAAAAACTATTGATATATAAATCTAATTATCTGTTGGAGTTACTTTATAGATATCTGCATACTCTAACAGCACCATGATTACATATTTGTAATAATCAAGTTTGTTATGTATTGTGATAAATATGTGTTGTGTCCTAAACAAGATTACTGTACATTGAAAAAATGGGTCGATGTGACACATGTTTGTTTAGATTTGTCAACAGATGATCCTCAATATGTGGTTTGTGTGTATTCTTGTAACTTCTTAAGGACATATGACGGAATTATTCCGTCATAAAACAATTGAGCTAAGTGAAAGCTGTGTCCTTAAAGGGTTAAGAACATTGATCATTGGGTATATTTAGATATGCAATAGCAGCATCTGAGATGAATTTGATGTCTAATGTAGTCTGACATTAAACATATGTTCAATACAGATATGTTTACAGAATCCCCTTGATTCAATCAAGCATTTTCTGGTGTAATGACTGCTCTATTCTTCACATTTTAAAGTTGATTAATGTTAAAATTCTAGACAGATGTGATTTAGTGATATCCAAAATGTGTTTAATAATATATATCTATATCATTCATAGAGAGAGTTGGTGTGGGAAGCCCACAGGAATCCAGCAGTGACATAGAGCCGCCTTTGCGGTCTCCTGGTAAGTCCATTGACTCATTTATATGTAATTGAAGGTGTATTGCTAATCAATATTATGATCATGATTCCGATGAAGCATAACATTATAAAAAATCATAGAATTTATCTTCTTATTATATATTTATTTTTTCTATTGAGCGATTAATAATTTCTACTTTATTAGTCTACACATTTGTTATTCATAAGATGTCTAACATATGTTTTTTTCAATTTGTTTTTTTGACAACAGTCATCAAGTGATACACACATGAGAAATCTTAAATGTTCTATGTACTATGCTTTTATGAATTTAACATTAAGACAAACAATACATTAATATTCTGATTTATTGACAATAACAAATCTATTGTCATTTGTATGCTCCATCAAAATGATGTAAATCATAACTTTGTGTGTGTATATCTTTAATGCAACATTGATGTGCGTATTTGAGCAACAGTAACATATGTTATAATATCTGATCTTAAGGTGTACACAACATGTTATGTTTTACAGAGATTGATGTCACATGTGGGATGGAGGAGGAAGAGGCTGCCTTGGAGTCTGATGGTATGTGAAATATATCTATCATGTTTCCAACATGTTTCTTTTTTTGAAATCATTTTATTGAAGACATTCAAAGTCTACAGCTTTTTCCCTTTAAAAAGGAATATTATTTGTCTGTTCAAATACACTACTGCCCCCTTTCTATATCAGGCAGCATGAAAATCTGCTTGTATATATTTTGTTAAGAATATATAATTCATGCCATCATTATGTCACATGCATATTCCATGCCAAAACACAATAATAAGTTTCAAATTGTACAGACAGTCATTGAGATTCATCTGAGTGCCTATATAGATACCATATCCTCATTTCAGAATAGTTTACAGATTCAAACACACTTCGAAGTATATTGAAAACATAATCAATTTGAAATGCGTTGATTTGATGTCAGGATGTATGAGATGTTAATATATTTCTTTTACATTTTCAGATGGATCCACCACTTCTGGTCATCTGGATTCCGCCCCTGCCCAGTCACAGACCCCTCCCCGTGCACACACCCCTGACCATGGCCACACCTCTGCACACACCCAGAGCCCTTCCCATCACCAAACTCATGACCATGCCCCGACCACTGCCAGCCCTTCCCATATTTCATATCCTGTCCCTCCCAAAAAACGCCCATACACCCCCCTTCGCCGCTCTCCCCGTATTCTGGCCCGTACAGCTGCCCAGACCCAAACTCCCCACTCCCCAGCTGTACGGCCTACCCTGGAGCGGCAGCTCACCACTCCCCAAGCCATTCCCATCCCTCCCCAAGCCAATCCCATCCCTCCCCCCTGTTTCAACCTTCATTGTCCTGGGTGTCAGATTGTCCTTCCCAGGCACAGCTGTAAGTATCATTCTAAATACACTTTATAAGATACTTAAAGGTACAGTGAAGTTAAATTGGTTAAATTGTGATTCAAATCCAGCATGCAATGTTAAGCCAATGTATAATAGAATACTCTTATGAATTATTCGTCATTCTCTTGATATATTTATGGAAAACAACTTATTCCTATAATTAGTTTAAACAATAAAATAAATGTGGCAATCATTTCTTTATTGTTGGATGAATGTATCCATCAACCAGCATGCACAAACAAAGTTCATCAACAAATATTGGCTTCCATAAAAACCAACATTCTTGCATTCAAAATATAGCTTGACAATTAAAACATATAATGAATATGTGTAATTTCTAAAGATTTGTCATGTCATGCTCTATCTGAATCAGTCCATTAAATATTTAGGTTCAGTGTCCCTTTAATTGGATATCACTACATATACCAAACACCACTACTTGGATCCAAAATTTTATGTCCAAATGTGGATACATTATCTCTTGTCTAACCCAGTGGGAATGTAATTTCTTCTGGTTGCTATGTTTACACAGCTTGTCCTCAATGCCAAAATGTTTAAGGATAGGTGTGCCTACCACAGTCTAAATTTAATTTTTAAATTGCTGATGTAAGTACAATGTAAATCCTTTAACAAGATTTGATACACTCAAGCTGTATAAGTGGATCATCTAAAACTAATTAAAGGGGACAACATGTTTGAGTAACATGAGCCTTTAATGATTTCTGTCTGTCTGAATAACCTAATTCATGTGTAAAGAATATATGAAAAATAATTTATGTAAATAATTATTTGTCTTTATGATGACAATGTATGTATTAAAATCTTTTATTCTGTTGTGTAATTATCCTTAATATTTAATTTTATTTTATTTTAGGCTGTGACTCAGCATGGCTCATGCTAGAAGGGATAGCAAGAGTAGAGCAGGCCGTGTTGAGGAACGCAGCTGTCCTGAGAGGGATGAACGACACCATGCAGGCCCAGCTCCGGGTTCAGGACTTGACTCTGCGTGAAATTATGCAATTACGTTCAAGGCCTGAATCTGGAGCTGGACATGCACAGAACAATGAAGAGGATGACCAGTAAGTGGAGGATCTGGATATGCTCCATGGTGGCAGATAATAATCCTCCGTCCACATGTTGAATTTGTATTTATATTGTTGCCATTTGGCCTTTTTATCAGTTTATTGTTGTGCCTGTTGCACTCTTTTACCTTGTCATGTGTCTCCAATGAGGCTATGCTGGCCCTTGGCAACTCTCTTCATGGACTGTGATGCACTGTGTTACCTTGCCATGTGTCTCCAATGGGGCTATGCTGGCCCTTGGCAACTCTCTTCATGGACTGTGATGCACTGTGTTACCTTGCCATGTGTCTCCAATGAGGCTATGCTGGCCCTTGGCAACTCTCTTCATGGACTGTGATGCACTGTGTTACCTTGCCATGTGTCTCCAATGGGGCTATGCTGGCCCTTGGCAACTCTCTTCATGGACTGTGATGCACTGTGTTACCTTGTCATGTGTCTCCAATGGGGCTATGCTGGCCCTTGGCAACTCTCTTCATGGACTGTGATGCACTGTGTTACCTTGCCATGTGTCTCCAATGGGGCTATGCTGGCCCTTGGCAACTCTCTTCATGGACTGTGATGCACTGTGTTACCTTGCCATGTGTCTCCAATGGGGCTATGCTGGCCCTTGGCAACTCTCTTCATGGACTGTGATGCACTGTGTTACCTTGTCATGTGTCTCCAATGGTGCTCTGCTGGCCCTTGGCAACTCTCTTCATGGACTGTGATGCACTGTGTTACCTTGCCATGTGTCTCCAATGGGGCTATGCTGGCCCTTGGCAACTCTCTTCATGGACTGTGATGCACTGTGTTACCTTGTCATGTGTCTCCAATGGGGCTATGCTGGCCCTTGGCAACTCTCTTCATGGACTGTGATGCACTGTGTTACCTTGCCATGTGTCTCCAATGGGGCTATGCTGGCCCTTGGCAACACTCTTCATGGACTGTGATGCACTGTGTTACCTTGCCATGTGTCTCCAATGGGGCTATGCTGGCCCTTGGCAACTCTCTTCATGGACTGTGATGCACTGTGTTACCTTGTCATGTGTCTCCAATGGGGCTATGCTGGCCCTTGGCAACTCTCTTCATGGACTGTGATGCACTGTGTTACCTTGTCATATGGCTCATATATTCCTTATTTTTACAAGATTATTTATAAACGTTGTGTATGTTTTCTTACATACTAATAAAATACATTTTATTTCACAAATCTTTGTCCTCATTCTTCCTGTTATTTTTTGAAAGCTCTAGTTTATGTTGTTTATCCTTAAAGGGACCTAACAAATATATTTGTTATAATGAAATCATATATGTAAGACAATAGTAAATGACTTTAAGATTAACATCTCCAATGTAATCTTATTATTTGTGTTTATATTATTTTCTCTTAGCTCTATCATTGCCTGATTATGATTAGCAGAGTAATTTCTTTATATATGTATATATATATTTGTATTTGTGTATATATGTATATTTAAATGTTCAGATCCATGTGTGTATTTATAAACTCTGCATGAATTGATGCACCTTTACCAAATGATCTGAGTATTGATACAATGATATAATCCCTGTAAAGTGTTCATTTTATTTAAATAGTATTGACTATGTGTATGCTCTTTTTAAAAACAAAATAATGTCCCTTTAAGTGATGTTGATCACTATTGTAAATGAATGTATTTCCATTTGTAAAGCGTTTTTGTCCTTTTTACAAGAACAAGGACATATAGTTTTATTAATAAACAATCTTATTGTAATGTTGACAGCACCTGTATTTCATTTTCAAATCTATATTATTGTCAAAGTGTAACCAAATCAATCTCTGTGTGTAATGCAAATAATGTAGATGATGAATATTATTTAACTAATATGTTAACAAAATACATCTCCTCCCATATATGGCTATAGGTAGGCTGACAATAATTAAACTTGAATAAATGACACGTTTAATCAATACATGTATAACTATTGTTATTCAACAACAATCCAAACATATCTTAAAACATCAATGGCATATGTATTTCTCATGTGTATCTTTTAAATGTTAAAGATATACACCATAGCTATAGTTCAAGGGACAGTCAAGTCCGAAAAGATGATTCATGATTTGGTGACATTCCTAGATAGCAATCTACACACATACTAGTTCCTAAAATATAAATACGTTTCTTAGTGATATGCCAAGATGTCACTGAGTCCTTGTATTGTCTGCGGTTTTTCAGCGATCTCGGATGCGCCATGTTGCTTAAGACGTCACCTGCCAGGCTGTCCAATGATTCCTTGTATTGACTGACGTTCTTACGTGATCAGGAATATGCCTTTTATTGGATTGCGTTTTGACGCGATCAAGGATGCGCCTTTTTTTTTTGGGCGTTCTTACGTGATCAATAATGTGCCTTTCATTGGATGGCATTCTTACGTGATCAAGGAAGCGCCATGTTAAGACGGCACATGTAAAGGTAAAAAAACGTCTGATTGGATTGCGTAGTCCCGCAATATTTGTGCACGTTAAAAACGTTTGTGACTGCATGCAATTTTAAAAAGCTTGCGAATATGTATTATTTGCATCATGTTACATTGTTGACCCGTAGCTGATAAAGACCAACACATTCTCTTTTGCTGGATGTCTGGTTGAATCAACGAACGAAAGCAAAATGTTTTCATGCATAGGATATTTATAGGCAAGTGCAAATCTCTACAGTCCATGTTTAATATGTTTGTCAACAATGTTCCTTTTTCTGAAAAATTACTGTTGTGTTTAATGTTGAACATATCTAATTAATAAATATGCGCTATTGTGTTTGAATAAAGTAATCAATATGCATTTATCATATGCTAAATATATGATGCCGACTTCTTCTAAATGTAATTTCGTTGTATATTTTATGAAAGGTTCATTAGACACTCACATTATAAATAAAAATATTTGATTTTGTCTCTAGTTAGATAGTCCATTGTTTAACCAATAGGTTTATTTTGTCTTGTGTTGTAAGAAAATGTAAGTAATTTTCTTACTCCTCGCAAAGCCTCTGAGTTTCATGTGAGTACCATCTCCAGCTTTGTCCAGTTTGTGTAAAGGGTCTTTTCATATGTTAATGATGGTGTATTGTGTTGTTTTACGGTTGTAATGGTGGTTCATCTATATTTTCAATATAGCTAACCCTATTTTATTTTCAAGTGTTTGAAGCTTTTTAATATTGATATCAGTATATGTTAATCTTGTTGTTTGTAGTAGTGTCTATTACATACAGTTATGTAAAAAATATAGGATACTGTCCCTTGAATGCAAATGTTGTTTTTTGTATCATGTATGAGATCCACATAGTTTAATCTTCAAATATATTTTTGTTAGCATATTTCCCCCCCCCCCCCCACTCCTAAAAGGACTTTAAACCATATTCATTGTTAAAATAAAAATATTTACAATAAAATATTAACACAATAATGTCTCTTAAAGAAAATAGACTTTATTTAACACGTCAATATAAATGTGATTTTAATTTTTTTTTTTTGACAAAGTACATGTAGATATACCAACAAGCTTAAAATATGTGTTAGCATATGTAATGTTGTTAAAGGGACAGTTTAGAAAAATTTTATTTTTTCAAATTATTCGAAAAGTCAATTCTGTAATATCAAGGATATCAAATGTTTCTCAACAATTGAACATTTGTCTGGGTTTATTTAAATTTGCTATCTAAACCTATGAGGTTGGTGTGCTCATTTCTTAAATCTTGAAGAGTGCTTGTAATCATTATACAATTTGAGCACTAGAGGGCATTTGGATAGCATTTGTATATGTAAAACCTTGTGCTCATACAGCATATTATTGACCATGTATTGATCATTGATATCTAAAATGTTGTTATGTCAGAACAACAAATAAGTGGTCATTTTTCATAGTCATAGATACAAGGGTAAGCACATAAGTCACACATGTATTTCTCCATGTTTTGTTGTTTCAAACTTTATAATGCGTAATACAGTGTTTTCTTTGTAATCAATAATTTTCTGACTGTCCCTTTAAGCTGTGTTATTGGCATTCAAACAGTAATATGCCATCATGGATAATTGTTATGGTAATTTAGTTAGCGATTCGGGAAACAGTTTGGACATCACATCACAGAAACCAATCAATATCATGAACAAGGATAGGTATGTGATGATGTGGTTTTCACACACTTATAACCCACACTCTGCAAAGAATCTTCCTCCATGGACCCGGTCCCATAGAAGTCGATTATATACAGAGTGTGGTCCACAAGTGTATGAAAACCACATCATCACATACCTATCCATTACACATTACATAAAAAAAAAATTTGAAGATGGAAAAAAATACTTACTTCCTCTTCCTTCCCCTCTTCCCACGGGGCTGAGGCTCTGGGAGAGGCAACTGCCGACTCCGAAGAGTCCTCCTTGGAGCTGTTGTGGGAGGAGTGGAAGGAAGAGTACTGGGACGACCAAGGTGAGGAGTAGATGGCTGAGGAGGAGAAGATGGATGAGGAGGAGAAGATGGCTGAGGAGGATGAGTAGATGGCTGAGGAGGAGGAGGAGTAGATGGCTGAGGAGGAGGAGGAGTAGATGGCTGAGGAGGAGGATGAGATGGGCCGGCAGGAGGAGATGGCCCAGCAGCAAGAGGCCCAGCAACAAGAGGCCCAGCAACAGGAGGTAGACCAGCATGCGCCTCCCGGAAAAATGTGAACATTTCCTGATGAAGATTAAACATTCTTGTTTGTCCTTCTTGTATTCTATTCAGTATGCTGATTATTTCATTTTGGCCTTGAATTATTTGATTCTGGCCATCAAGTATTCTGCGTCGTCCTTCTATGTTTTCTATCCGGGAGGTACGCATCTGGTCTATGTACTCCAGTAGAACCCGCACCTCCGCTATTTCCTCTTGTTGTGCCTGTTGAACCCGTGCACGGCGGGGTGCCCGTGCACGGCGGTGTGCGGGTCTTTGAGGGACCTCGGGTTCCGCGGGTTCCGCGGGTTCAGCGGGATCCTCCTGTGCTTCCGGGGCCTCTTCATCATCTCCCGTGCGCTGTTCGTCACGGGGGGCCTCTTCCCTCCGAAGTGGGAATTCCTCACCACCACTCTCATCCCGGGGAGATGCAGGAGGCTGTGCTGCCTCGTCCCCAGACTCTGTATATAAATAAAAAAAAAAAAAAAAAATATATATATATTAGCATATTTGCAAATCAAGGTTTAAATGACTTAGCTTACGATACAATTACAAATGCAGAATCATTAATCCACTTTGAAATCTAACAAACAATCAATACGATTTCCGCTTTTTCTAAACCGTGTTTGTGATATCTGTGGTCAATGTGAATGTTTTTGCGTTTGTTTTCAGTCTGTTTAAATGCACACCTAACCTATAGCCTAGATACTGATGTAACCGCAAAGTAATAGAATGCGTGTAAACAGCGTAATAGCATTAATCTGATCCTTAACACATGAAACCCAATGTTTTATCTTTCATGATTTAGAAGCATACATTTAGTATCAACTTTCGAATGTACTTTTCTTATCTAATTAGCTTCATTCTCTGGATATTCTTTACTGAAAAGCATATCTAAATATGCTTATAAGATGCTGATTGTTAGCTGAATATAGCTGCCTCCTGTGATTGTTTCACCGTGTGCATGGCTATTTCTTCATTAAAATATATCTCAAGAATGAATCAAATTAGGTAATATAAGTACATTTGAATGTTTTGTCAAATTGTATTCGCTACCTCAATCATGAAAGTAAATGTTTGCGTATAGTGTCCATTGAAATACATTCGTATGTGAAATTATTGTTCAATGAGCTTACCGTCAGATGAGAGTGGCAGGTTCCCGGTATCGATTCCTCCGATACCGACTACTTCCACCTCGGAGATGCTGGGCCGCAACATTTCCTCCCATCTGCAGTACTCCATTTCAAGGGCAGGGCCGCCACCGGTCCCTGCGGCATGTCGGGCCTCCAGGCTTAACTTTTTTTTAAGTTCAAGTTTACAGTCCCGGTACCGATGTTTGATAGAATCCATATCCCGGTTCCGGCCACCCACTGCATTGACTGCATTCCTAATCTCGTTCCAGAGCCTCCTCTTGTCAGTCGGGGTGGTCTTTTGGTGCTGCAGCATCCTATGCCTGGCCATATAGGCCTCTACGAGGGCCTCCTTCTCCTCCATCGTAAACCTCGCCTCCCTAGTCGCCTTGGCCTTCCCCTGTGACGATGCCCTCTGTTTCCCGGACTGTGAAGCCCTACTCTGACCGCCACTGGGCCCAGCCACTTGGTCATCTTGAACCAAGTGGCTGGGTCCACCCACCGCTTCCACCCCCGCTTCCTGCCCCCCTTCCTGCCCCCCTTCCTGCCCTGTTCCTCTCCCCCTCCCTCTACTCCCCCCTCTACCTGTCCCCTGCCTGGCCTCCATCTCCTCCCTAAACTAAACCCCAAATAATCAAACAAAAAGTGAGTGTGATGAAATGAAAGGGGGTCAAAATAAAGAACTAAAAAGACAAAAAAGGTGCTTAAAGTGTGAGGGATGTAAAAAAAACAAAGAGGGTAAGGAGTATTTAAATAAACGAAAAGAATAAGACTAAAAGGAGGATATGTAAACTAAATGTAACTAGGGGATGGGTATGGGATGGGTATGGGGTATGGGATAAGAGTAAATGGGATGAAAGGGAATGGGACTACAAGGAATGGGGTATGGAGTGTAGTATGAGGGGGTAGGGGGTATGGAGTGTATGTAGTGTTATTGATAAGTGTATGTATGTATTGAATGTGTTTGCGTGTAAATGTGTTAAGTGTACAGATAAATCACTCGCTCGCTAACTCACACTACTTCTAATTCTCAATAACAAACACTCCCACTAACGCTCACTAACTACCACTAACTGACGCTCCCACTAACAACTCTCACTAATAACTCCCACTAACTCACTCACGCTCCCACTAACAGACTCTCTCCCACTCCCACTAACTCCCACTAACTCACTCACTCTCTCACGCTAACACTACCAACTGACTCTCTCACGCTAACACTACCAACTGACTCTCTCACGCTAACACTACCAACTGACTCTCTCACGCTAACACTAACTCACTCTCAAAAATTCTCAAACTCTCTATTCTTAAACCTCCAATCTCCAAAGACCCACCAGCAACACAGTCAAAGAAGCCATGCTTGTGTGGTGCTTATATACCCTGTGTAAATGTTTAATGATGTCCCAATTTCCATTGTAATTAGTGTTCAGGTGTGCTTTATTAGCAATTAATATTATTGCAATGTGTATTAGGTGTGTGAATTTGCGCATGCTCATTTAGAGTTGGTATTTGTGGAATGTGTAGAATGCGATGATGTCATAGTGTTCGTTTTAGCTTTCATTGTCCAAAAGTATTCATTTTAAATGTGAATTTGCGATGGTGTGTTCTTCGTGAAGTGTTGTATATGTATGTTTTTCATAATATATAATGATATTGAATGCGATTTTGTTTCTAGTGTATGTATATATTTTTTAATCCTTGTTGTTATTGTGCGATTTTCCGCATCTTAAAGTATATGCGTATTCCCCGTATAAATAGTATTAAAACTTCCCCCGCTTGTGAATGTGTAATGCTTGTGTGCTTTGTTGATTGATTGTTGTTGTGACATTTGCGGCGTGTTATTGTTGTGCATGATGTGGTATGCGTCATATGACCGAGCTGTGCGTATTCTCGCGAGATCGAGTGTTAGGTGAAAAAAGGCAATTTATTTGCTTTCCCATTGATCTCTATGGGAGACTGTCTAACGCGGGCAGGATTACGCGTGTGACATACACGCGTTAGGAGCATCGTTAGATGGTCTTATATTAACTCTAAATACCGGAGTCAAACAATGACGTGCGTTAGACATAAACACGCGTGGCGTTAACAGCCCATCTACCGCCGAACTCTAAATCTAGCCGTTAGTCTATAGTTAGCATAATACATATTATATTTTAAATCATCGTTGTATGTTAGTTACATGTATACTATTTATCTTAATCAGATGAAACTGAATTAGTCTAGTTTACAATGCGTTATTATCTAAATAAAGAATAGTAACATAAATTAGTGCTCAGAACCTCCCTGCCCACTACTGAGAGGGCTTGCAGTAATAGAATATGATTGTGGATAAGTAAGTGCTTAGAAATGTGACTATAATATTTTTGTACACATCAATTCAACTTTGGGGCTCTGTTCGCTCCAACATGAAAATCAAAAAAGAAAGGAAAAATATTGTATTAAAGTTCTTATATTTTCTGAAAGAGAGTGCAAGAATCAATCAGTTTGTGTTTTTACAGCGGCTTTCAATAATAAGTGTAATAAGGCTGCCTGCCTGGTTACAGCAACATTGTAACTGCAGCCAATTGTTTCAAAAATTATTTCCACTGTTATTCTACTTGTTTATTATATCCCCACTTGTTTGGTATTATGTTAGCTATTTCTTTTTCAAAGTTAGTACTGCTAGTAATGATATCGTAATTCTATGTGATTAGTCAGGAAATTCAAAATCAATGTAGGCTGCCAGTATAACATTTATATTAGTCTATATTGCATAGTCCTGTGTATATACGATACCAATTTAGCATTAATCTCTTTGTAACTATACACTTCTATGGTTCTATATTGTTTAACAGAAGTTCCTCCATCAGTGTAAATTTCTATCCACCATAGTGGCTATGCGATGTCTAAGAAGCATAATAACAGAGTACTATGTTAGTAGTTAGATAAGATGCCGCAACCGCGGTCAACAAGTCTCTAGTGAAATATTTAACTATATATCGGTTTCGCATTTATCTATTTGTAACTTTACAGTTCTATGGTTCTATATTGTTTAACAGAAGATACTTCATCAGTGTGAATTGCTGTCCCCCATAGTGGCTATGCGTTGTCTACTGAGCATAATAATCAAATTACTATGTTAGTAGTTAAATAAGATGCCGCAAACACGGTCAACAGGTCTCTAGTGAAATATTTAAAACAATGGAGCTCCCCTTAGCTCCCAACCCCCTGACGCGTTTTGCCCGATTAGGGCTTTTTCAAAGGCGGCAAGCCGCCGGATGTCCGGGCTTAAATGTATACACTAGAACCGGTCAAGAATTTCTTTCAATGGTGGTAGGCTAGTCTCCTTGTCAATCAGTCCTGATTGCTCCAATAGTAGGGACGGGACGATCTGTATCTCATGTCAACAGACTTAGAGAATAACAAGCTGACAAACAGGGAGATTGAGTGTTTGGATTGTTAGAACTATCTCTAAGGTATTACGATGTACTAATAGATGTGGATCTTCCTAATAAATAGATCATACTGTCTATCTTAGTTACTAATCTATCAGGTGTGCTGTCTAACCACACTCTTGTAAGGTCATCTCATGTGTATAGCAAAATAATACACTAACAGAAGATGATCAGCCTAATAATTAATTCATAATGTGTCTTGCAGTTTCTGTAATTGCACTACCATGAAATCGAACCTTAGCTCATTGCTTAGTTTCGTAAGTTAGACAGGAAATCTGATAAAATATCGTAATTCAGCTGACCTATTATATGAATTAGCAGTATAGAGATTTTAATCTATTTGGGACTAAAAAGTGGACTGGATATATTCACTTGTTTATCAGGAATAACTACGGTCTCTCCATATAAACCTAACATTTTATTTTTCAGAATGTAAACATATTATATATATTAAACTTAAAAAGACATGTGCGATGGTGGTCTCAGTGATTGGTGTTGTGTGAATCAAACCACAAGAACCATAATTGTGATTGTGCTAACCATAAAAAAAAAATTGGATGTTGATATGAACAGAAATGTGTGTAATACTAATTTTTGTGTGATATTTGGTGCCTGGAATTGCCTGATGTCTATGTGTGTATCAAGCATATATAGGTGCTATGCTGGTGATGCATTAAGTTAAGGATTTATAATGAAAATTACTCATTCTATTAGATTTGTGACTTATTTGTGACTTGTGTTCAATTATTTGGAGAAACCCTCTGTGTAACGTGTGTGAAGACAGGGAAAGGGAAGCCAATCGGAACATTTAGAATAGTTATTATTCTAAAAGTATTATTACAACAGTTTTCATAGTTGTATACATCATTTTTTTAGGAAATACATGGAGGGTATAAATAAGATGTTTTTCTTAGTAGTCATGTCTCTTTATATAACCCAATATTAAAGTTATCATATTGTTATAAGTGGACATAAAAGTTGTTGTTTTCATTTAGGCCATAAGGTTGCTCTGTATTTAGTAGGTATATCCATCTACTTTCAATTTTTAACAGTGTTCTCTCCAAGTTTCCTCCTCTAATTCCCAGACTAACTTTGTCTATGCCTTGGCATTGTAGTTTGAAAAAGGTCCACGACCGAAACGCGTTACTTCGTTTTTGGCCAAACTGAGCCACCGTAGTCTGTGACGTCAGACTACCATCAGCAGGAAAAAAGACTGGACGAGAACTACTCTGCTTCCAGACGCGGAAGCACCACGTTAACAACAGTCCTGTATGCGGCTTGAAATTCCTAGTGGTAACCTGGCTTTACCATAAAGGACAAGGAAAGAAATAAGGTACTATAATAACAACCTGACAGATGCTTCCTTGAAAAAAAAGCTGCTAAAGGTAACCTGGTATTACCTGAACTTCGGATTACTTCATTTGCGTTTACCATAGGATTGAATTACTAAAAAGACTTTAAGTCTGATCTTACAAGGTACTTTTAACATAATAAGGAGACGGCACTGAAAAATTTCACTTGCCCAACATTTTGCATATGCCAACACTCTTTATCTGTGCACAGAAAAGAACATTTTTAGAACTTTTGATTCTTTTTACAGTTCTATTACAATCGTGTTTGAAATGGCAATTTTTTATACTTAATTTTAGTTATGTTGTTCTAGTTATAATAACTTAGCCATATTAACCTAGCTCTATTAACTTTACCTTTTAGCTAAGCTCTATTAACATTGCTTTTTTGCTTTTTTGCACATTTGTCCACTACATGAATTTAGGTATAATCATTTTATAGCTGTTTAGTTCACACACTTTTAGTTTATTATACCATTTTAGCACACACACCTTTAGCCTATACACCTTTAGCTGACCCATTATAGTTTACACATTAACCTCAATCAAATCCACTGCACTTATTACACCTGCTGTATACTAACCGCATCTGTTGTTATATTAACCTCACTAACGATACTAACATACTAATTATATGTTCTGTGTATACTAACTATATCCTCTGCTCAGTACACTCACCTCACCTATATCTTATCTTTTTATCTTTTTGCCTCTGTTATTTTTGCTGAAAAACATTAATATATCAGCATTTTTAATACAAATTCAATTAAATTCAATTTTTAATCAATTTTTTAATAAATCAATTTTTAATAAAATTGTTTTCAAAGAATATATTTTAATCATCTCTCTTATCAAAAATAAATATTAGCTTATATTTAACATATTTTATGTCCTGAGTGATCATTTCCATCTAATCAGTGTCACCTCAAATGTTTTAGCTTTAGGTCCACATAACCTGGCCTTTAGCGCAGGAAGACAATTCACATAGATTTTAAATTATCAATTTTATCTGGGGATTTTTTGATATCAACCTGTGTACTTTGAGGTGAACTGTTTCAGCGCTCTCTCGCTCCCTCAATATATTCCAGTTCCTCTGAATTGGAATTGTGGTAACACAAGAAATGATAGGCAACACTGGTCAGATTTTTACTCTCTTTATTATCTTTTTCTGCGTTTTTTATGTTACGAAGATGTTCCATCACTCTAACTCTGAGCTTGCGTGTTGTCATGCCTACATAGATTTTGTCACATTTGCATTTTAACCCCTTAATGACCGGACCATTTTTCAATTTTCTTACCCTTAATGACAATGGCTATTTTTACATTTCTGCGGTGTTTGTGTTTAGCTGTAATGTTCCTCTTACTCATTTACTGTACTCACACACATTATATACCGTTTTTCTCGCCATTAAATGGACTTTCTAAAGATACCATTATTTTCATCATGTCTTATAATTTACTATAAAAAAAATTATAAAATATGAGGAAAAAATGGAAAAAAACACACTTTTTCTAACTTTGACCCCCAAAATCTGTTACACATCTACAACCACCAAAAAACACCCATGCTAAATAGTTTATAAATTTTGTACTGAGTTTAGAAATACCCAATGTTTACACGTTCTTTGCTTTTTCTTTTGTAAGTTATAGGGCAATAATTACAAGTAGCACTTTGCTATTTCCAAACCATTATTTTTCAAAATTAGCGCTAGTTACATTGGAACCCTGATATCTGTCAGGAATCCCGGAATATCCCTTGACATGTGTATATTTTTTTTTAGAAGACATCCCAAAGCATTGATCTAGGCCCATTTTGGTATATTTCATGCCACCATTTCACTACCAAATGCGATCAAAAAAAAAAAAAGTTCACTTTTTCACAAAATTTGTCACAAACTTTAGGTTTCCCACTGAAATTATTTACAAACAGCTTCTGCAATTATGGCACAAATGGTTGTAAATGCTTCTCTGGGATCCCCTTTTTTCAGAAATAGCAGACTTATATGGCTTTTGGGTTGCTTTTTGGTAATTAGAAGGCCGCTAAATGCCGCTGCGCACAACACGTGTTTTATGCCCAGCAGTGAAGGGGTTAATTAGGGAGCTTGTAGGGAGCTTGTAGGGTTAATTTTAGCTTTAGTGTAGTGTAGTAGACAACCCCAAGTATTGATCTAGGCCCATTTTGGTATATTTTATGCCACCATTTCACCGCCAAATGCGAGCAAATAAAAAAAAAACTTTACATTTTTCACAATTTTAGGTTTCTCACTGAAATTATTTACAAACAGCTTGTGCTATTATGGCAGAAATTGTTGTAAAAGCTTCTCTGAGATCCCCTTTGTTCAGAAATAGCAGACTTATATGGCTTTGGCATTGCTTTTTGGTAATTAGAAGGCCGCTAAATGCTGCTGCGCACCACACGTTAATTATGCCCAGCAGTGAAGGGGTTAAATTAGGTAGCTTGTAGGGAGCTTGCAGGGTTAATTTTAGAGATCAGCCTCCCACCTGACACATCCCACCCCCTGATCCCTCCCAAACAGCTCTCTTCCCTCCCCCACCCCACAATTGTTCCCGCCATCTTAAGTACTGGCAGAAAGTCTGCCAGTACTAAATAAAAGAGTTTTTTTTTTTTGTTTTTTTTTAAATAAAAATGATAAAATATTTTAGCTGTGATGGACCCCTGCCTTAGCCCCAACCTCCCTGATCCCCCCTCCAGCTCTCTAACCCTCTCCCCTACCTAATTACCGCCATCTTGGGTACTGGCAGCTGTCTGCCAGTACCCAGTTTGGCCCCAAAAAGTATTTTTATTTTATTTTTTACTTAAAAACTGTAGTGTAGCAGCCCCCCCACAATACCCCCACCCCCACCTCCTCCCCCTCCCAGATCCTTTTATATTTTTTTTAAAAAAAAATCCCTTTTTTTCCCCCCTTTCTGCCCTCATTCATTGGTGTCAGTGTGGCTAATGGATGCACGGGCACACGCGCGCACGGGCACGCGCGCCCCATGCACACGCACATGCACGCTCACATGCACGCTCACGTGCACCCTAACCCCTCGTGCACGCGCACGCATCGTGCACGCGCGTGTGCACCCTCACACCCGGCGGACACTGGCACCATCGCTACCGGTGCAGAGAGGGCCACAGAGTGGCTCTCTCTGCATCGGAGGCTTGTAAAGTGGTATTGCAGGATGCCTCCATATCGAGGCATCACTGCAATACCCTCAGAGCTGCTGGAAGCATTTGTGATCGCTTCCAGCACTCTGTTAGACAACTGATGTACCAGGTACGTCCATTGTCATTAACTGTTAGTTTTTGAATTACGTCAGTTGTCATTAAGGGGTTAAAGCATATATCACCCCCTCTGTTTGACAGCTGATGTATTTGCTGATTGAATGTCTGGTATTAAATCTATCAGTTATGTGATCTTATTTAATTATATATTTGCAAGTCCTGCAATTGCCACATTTATTTGAACCTGGGGGCCAGTGGTATTTTGGTTCTATGTCTCTGGAGGTGACTATTGGCAATCATATCCTTAATATTACGTGTACGTCTGTACGTAATGGATGGTTTTATTCCTACGGTCTCTTTTAGAGTAAGGTCAGACATTAGAATATGCCAGCGTTTATTTATAATCTGACTCACAAGGTTGCTTTGGGCATTATGTGTAGTTATCAATCTTGGAGCTAGATTGGGAGATTTGAACTTTTTTTGTAAGAGTTCTTGTCTGTTGGTTTCTATAGCCCTATGGTTGGCTTTTTTGATGGATCTCTTACTGTATCCCCTCTCAACTAATCTAGTTTCCAATTCCTGGACTCTCGTTTGAAAAGTATCTAAGTCTGATCAATTCCTTCTAATCCTCAAAAATTCTCCTGTGGGTAAACTGCTTGGAGCATGAGCACTGGTGTTATGGAGTAAGCTGTTCCTTGCGGTTATTTTCCTAAATCAAAACAACAGGGTAGGTATAAGAAACAACGCTCAAATCTCAAATGCTATTCCCAAAAGGTAAGTGCACCTCCTAACATCAAACCAAAATAGACAAAGAACAAGGGGATATGGGAACGCGCTGTAAAAAACAGCATATGAGAGGTAAAGAACTATATAAGGAATGTGGATTACACAAGAGTATAATAAAAAAGTTTATAATTGTATTACAATAAGCGATGCCGGCATCTGATACAAAGTAAAATAGTACAATTAAAATAGGATAAGAATCAACATAAATTGTAAAACATCAGTGTGTAGTGCTGTAAGTAACTGAAAAAAATAATAATACTATGTTGCAAAATAACACAATGTTAAAATTGAAACAGAGTCCATGTTACCGTCCTTTCACAATCAGGCCAGTGATTAGAGTGTCTGATCCAGCTGTTTATATGAATGCAGGTATAACTTGGATGATTCCCTCTGTGTTGTTTATAAAACAGCGAAAAGCTTGCAGAATCTTCTGGCTTGTATCCAATGACTGAGTTAAATTTCAAAGACACATTCACAGCCGTATTTGCAGGATGTCCCATGCTGTGGGCCGGTTCCTGTCAGGAGGTCAAAGTGCAGGAGTAATGATGAGCAGCGACAGACTTTGTTTCTTTGAATTTAAAATGAAGATATGTTTTTTGAAAGACATATCTTTTTTTGAAAGACATATCGTTTTTTGAAAAACATATCGTTTTTTTGAAAAACATGTTATTTTTTGAAAGACATATCGTTTTTTGAAAAACATATCGTTTTTTGAAAGATATGTCGTTTTTTTTAGACATATCATTTTTAGAAAGACATATCTTTTTTTGAAAGACATATCGTTTTTTGAAAGACATATCTTTTTTAAAAAGACATATCGTTTTTTGAAAAACATATTGTTTTTTGAAAGACATATCGTTTTTTGAAAGACATATCGTTTTTTGAAAAACATACGGCTAGATTTAGAGTTTTGTCGGTAACGACCCGCGTAGCTAACGCTGGCTTTTTTCTGGCCGCACCTTTTAAATAACTCTGGTATTGAGAGTCCACAGAATGGCTGCTTTAGGCTCCAAAAAAGGAGCGTAGAGCATATTTAACGCAACTTCAACTCTCGATACCAGAGTTGCTTACGGAAGCGGCCAGCTTCAAAAACGTGCTTGTCCACGATTCCCCCATAGGAAACAATGGGGCTGTTTGAGCTGAAAATAAACCTAACACCTGCAAAAAAGCCGCGTTCAGCTCCTAACTCAGGGCCATTGTTTGCTATGAGGAAACACTTCCTACGTCTGCACCTAACACTCTAACATGTACCCCGAGTCTAAGCACCCCTAAACTTACACTTATTAACCCCTAATCTGTCGCCCCCGCCATCGCTGACCCCTGCATATTATTATTAACCACTAATCTGCCGCTCCGTAAACCGCCGCTACTTACATTATCCCTATGTACCCCTAATCTGCTGTCCCTAACACCGCCGACCCCTATATTATATTTATTAACCCCTAATCTGCCCCCCACAATGTCGCCTCCACCTGCCTACACTTATTAACCCCTAATCTGCCAAGCGCACCGCACCGCTAATATAATAAAGTTATTAACCCCTAATCCACCTCACTAACCCTATAATAAATAGTATTAACCCCTAATCTGCCCTCCCTAACATCGCCGACACCTAACTTCAAACATTAACCCCTAATCTGCCGACTGGAGCTCACCGCTATTCTAATAAATATATTAACCCCTAAAGCTAAGTCTAACCCTAACACTAACACCCCCCTAAATTAAATATAATTTAAATCTAACGAAATTAATTAACTCTTATTAAATAAATTATTCCTATTTAAAGCTAAATACTTACCTGTAAAATAAATCCTAATATAGCAACAATATAAATTATAATTATATTATAGCTATTTTAGTATTTATATTTATTTTACAGGCAACTTTGTATTTATTTTAACCAGGTACAATAGCTATTAAATAGTTAAGAACTATTTAATAGCTAAAATAGTTAAAATAATTACAAAATTACCTGTAAAATAAATCCTAACCTAAGTTACAATTAAACCTAACACTACACTAGCAATAAATTAATTAAATAAAATACCTATAATTATCTACAATTAAACCTAACACTACACTATCAATAAATTATTTAAATACAATATCTACAAATAACTACAATGAAATAAACTAACTAAAGTACAAAAAATAAAAAAGAACTAAGTTACAAAAAATAAAAAAATATTTACAAACATTAGAAAAATATTACAACAATTTTAAACTAATTACACCTACTCTAAGCCCCCTAATAAAATAACAAAGCCCCCCAAAATAAAAAAATGCCCTACTCTATTCTAAATTACAAAAGTTCAAAGCTCTTTTACCTTACCAGCCCTGAACAGGGCCCTTTGCGGGGCATGCCCCAAAGAATTCAGCTCTTTTGCCTGTAAAAAAAAACATACAATACCCCCCCCAACATTACAACGCACCACCCACATACCCCTAATCTAACCCAAACCCCCCTTAAATAAACCTAACACTAAGCCCCTGAAGATTTTCCTACCTTATCTTCACCCTGCCAGGTTCACCGATCTGTCCTCGGAAGTCTTGATCCAAGCCTCGGAAGTGTTGATCCAAGCCCAAGCGGGGGGCTGAAGAGTGAAGTCCATCCTCGGGCTGAAGTCTGGATCCAAGCGGCGACTGAAGAAATCCATCCTCGGGCTGAAGTCGGAAGTCCATCATCTGGATGAAGTCTTCTATCAAGCCGCATCTTCAATCTTATTTCTTCTGGAGCGGAGCGGAACCATCTTCTTCCAAACCGACGTGGAACATCCTCTTCAACCGATGACTAGGCGACGAATGACAGTTCCTTTAAATGATGTCATCCAAGATGGCGTCCCTCGAATTCCGATTGGCTGATAGGATTCTATCAGCCAATCGGAATTAAGGTAGGAATATTCTGATTGGCTGATGGAATCAGCCAATCAGAATCAAGTTCAATCCGATTGGCTGATCCAATCAGCCAATCAGATTGAGCTCGCATTCTATTGGCTGTCCTCTCTTTTATTTTTGAGCTATATTTGCAGGACTTGCATGAGTTGCACGGGTAGAAACCAACAAGTGTTTCACCTTCTAGATCTCTATCATTTTTCGTTTTATTCTTTTTGAATTCGCTAGGTGAAAGCCAATTCTTTAGATTTTTTGTTTTTTTAAAAATAACATCCGGATTGTTTTTTAATCTGTGACCTAGAACTTGGTCTTGTTTTAGGAGATACCAGTGTTTTTTAAGTTTCTTTTTTATCTCTAAATGTTGTACACTATAGTTAGTGATAAAAGGTATGAATAGATTGTCCAGGTCATTCTCCTCTAAGCTGTGCTTTTTAAGAGGATTTCTTTTTTCTTTGTTTTTTGTGGTCAAAAGTGATTCTCTGTCTATATTGGCAACTTCTTTCTGTGTCCTCTCTATTAGTCTAGGGTCATATCCTTTTTCAATGAATCTGGTACTAAGGATTTCTGATTGTGATTTGTAGGTGTCTAAGGAGGAACAGTTCTTTTTTACCCTCATGAACTGACTTTTAGGGATGTTTAGTTTCCACTGAGCCAGGTGACAACTTTCAAAGTGGACATAATTGTTGGCATCAATGTCTTTGAAGTAGGTTTGGGTATGTACCTGGTTATTTATTATTTCTACTTCAATGTCTAAGAAGTGAATTTTATGACTACTGTAATCATGTGTGAATGAAATGCCCATGTTGTTAGTATTGATATCTATCATAAAGGATTCAAGAAGCTCTATGTCTCCTCTCCATATTATAAAAATGTCATCTATGTATATGCAATAGTGCACAAGGTTCACCCCCCCATGGGCCATTATAGATATTTTGTTCTTCAAACTGACCCATGAAAAGATTAGCATAACTGGGGGCAAGCCTTGTGCCCATTGCAGTACCCTTTATTTGCAAGTAAATTTCTTCATTAAACATGAAACTGCTGTTGTTTAAAAAAAAAATATATAAATTTATTTTGACTTGTGGGTAAATTTTCATCTTTATCTAGATATGCTTTAATAGCTTATAGACCAATGTTGTGTGCAATGTTGGTGTACAGTGAGTTGACGTCACATGTCAAAAGGATGTAATTCTCGTGCCAAGTAAAAATTTTTATATAATTTAAAAAAAGGGTAGAGTCCTTTAGGTATGATGGTAAATCTACAACATATTTTTGTAAAAAGAAGTCAACATATTGTGAGACATTGGATGAAATGGATTCAATCCTTGAAATAATGGTTGAAATGAGTCTTATTCTTGTTCTGGTGTGGTGTGTGTTGTAATGCTGAGAATCTATTTTTCAGTGGTATTCTCCAATTTTGGTTCTCATTGTGAAAATGTTCATGGCTTTCATTAGGATGATCATAGAAGTTTCTGTTTTGCCTATTGTCATAATTGTTCCTGTATTGAATTCTATTTCTATCGTCATAATAATGTTGGTCATATTGGTGTTGTGGATGGGAATATCTATTGTAATTCCTGAAATTTCTGGAATCATTATAATGGGATACGTAAGGTGATCTGTTATTGTGAAAATTAATTTCTTCAAAATTTTGGGCACCTTTTCTCTGGTATGGTTCTCTTATAACGGGAGATATGTATTGTTGATCAAAATGATCTTTAAAAGAATGTCTCTCTCTGTTATCATCTCTCTGTATATTCTCCTTATTTGTGTAAGATTGGTAGTAGTGGGACTGTCCCCTATTTAAGTGAGACTTTTTGTCTTTCTTATTAGTGGAGTTATGTATTTTGGTGTTTGGATTATTGCCGCTTTTGCTAAATATTTGTGATGGTTTTGCACAACGTCACTTATATCATTAGTGGGATTTATGTTATCTGTGTTTTCTTCCTCATCTTTTCTATAGTCTTCTAAATCCCTATTAAATTTAGAATTTTTTTGTATGATAATGGTTTTCTTATGTTCAGAGAGTCTTTTAACAATTTCTAATTGGATGTTTTTATCTTCCTCGTTAGTTTCTAAGCTTGTCAGTTTATTTTTAGAAATATCTATCTCTTTTTTAATTTCCATTAGTTGCATTTGTCTAGCCTTGATTATTATTTTCATCAAGTTTGTTGAGGCTACTTCCAACACCTCATACCATTCCTTAGACAATATTTCAGGTAAAGTAAATGTACAGTTCTTTTTTAGTCTAAGGCCTCTTGGTACCATTTTTTGATCTATATAATTTTGCGTGTATTTCATCTCAAGAACATATTTAATTTCTTTAAGGAGATTTTTCTCAAGATCATAGTATAGATCTTCGGTATTATCAATTTCTAAAAGATCGTTTGTTTTGAGTTTTGTGTTTGAAGCAATATTTTTAAGAATAATCTCTCTTTGAGCAAAGATATCCATAGTGAATGTCTATATCTGAAAAATCAATGTATTGTATACAGGGTGTGTCAACGATATATAAAGATAGGTGTAAAAGATTACCACCTAAGAAAGTGAAAAAATCTTAAAATGTGAAGTCAAACCTTGCAGTGCAGAATTGCGTGTATAAGGGTAGTTAATCTAAGTGAGTGGATCTTAAAACTGGAGGTAAAAGTTAATCAAAACAACAGGGTAGGTATAAGATACAATGCTCAAATCTCAAATGCTATTCCCAAAAGGTAAGTGCACCTCCTAACATCAAATCAAAATAGACAAAGAACAAGGGGATATGGGAACGCGCTGTAAAAAACAGCATATGAGAGGTAAAGAACTATATAAGGAATGTGGATTACACAAGAGTATAATAAAAAAGTTTATAATTGTATTGCAATAAGCGATGCCGGCATCTGATACAAAGTAAAATAGTACAATTAAAATAGGATAAGAATCAACTTAAATTGTAAAACATCAGTGTGTAGTGCTGTCAGGAGGTCAAAGTGCAGGAGTAATGATGAGCAGCGACAGACTTTGTTTCTTTGAATTTAAAATGAATCAAACTGCTTTTAACAAATGTTGGTCATGGGTGGGCATTACGCATATAGAGTCAATTCATATATTAAAGAGGCTCAATGCACCGCACCTACCGCATATGTAAGTCAAGCAGTTGGATTGCAAGTAAAGTTTGTAACAGCGTCCATATTATTCAGATTCTCTGTTTTTAACATTGACAAACATTGTGTTATTTTGCAACAAAGTATTATTATTTTTTTCAGTTACTTACAGCACAAAACACAGATATTTTACAATTTATGTGGATTCTTATCCTATTTTAATTGTACTATTTTACTTTGTATCAGATGCCGGCATCGCTTATTGTAATACAATTATAAACTTTTTTATTATACTCTCTCTCTTTGTCTATTTTGGTTTGATGTTAGGTGCACTTACCTTTTGGGAATAGCATTTGAGATTTGAGCGTTGTATCTTATACCTACCCTGTTGTTTTGATTAACTTTTACCTCCAGTTGTAAGATCCACTCACTTAGATTAACTACCCTTATACACGCAATTCTGCACTGCAAGGTTTGACTTCACATTTTAAGATTTTTTCACTTTCTTAGGTGGTAATCTTTTACACCTATCTTTATATATCGTTGACACACCCTGTATACAATACATTGATTTTTCAGATATAGACATTCACTATGGATATCTTTGCTCAAAGAGAGATTATTCTTAAAAATATTGCTTCAAACACAAAACTCACAACAAACGATCTTTTAGAAATTGATAATACCGAAGATCTATACTATGATCTTGAGAAAAATCTCCTTAAAGAAATTAAATATGTTCTTGAGATGAAATACACGCAAAATTATATAGATCAAAAAATGGTACCAAGAGGCCTTAGACTAAAAAAGAACTGTACATTTACTTTACCTGAAATATTGTCTAAGGAATGGTATGAGGTGTTGGAAGTAGCCTCAACAAACTTGATGAAAATAATCATCAAGGCTAGACAAATGCAACTAATGGAAATTAAAAAAGAGATAGATATTTCTAAAAATAAACTGACAAGCTTAGAAACTAACGAGGAAGATAAAAACATCCAATTAGAAATTGTTAAAAGACTCTCTGAACATAAGGAAACCATTATCATACAAAAAAATTCTAAATTTAATAGGGATTTAGAAGACTATAGAAAAGATGAGGAAGAAAACACAGATAACATAAATCCCACTAATGATATAAGTGACGTTGTGCAAAACTCTAGAAAAGAACAAGCACAAATATTTAGCAAACGCGGCAATAATCCAAACACCAAATTACATAACTCCACTAATAAGAAAGACAAAAAGTCTCACTTAAATAGGGGACAGTCCCACTACTACCAATCTTACACAAATAAGGAGAATATACAGAGAGATGATAACAGAGAGAGACATTCTTTTAAAGATCATTTTGATCAACAATACATATCTCCCGTTATAAGAGAACCATACCAAAGAAAAGGTGCCCAAAATTTTGAAGAAATACATTTTCACAATAACAGATCACCTTACGTATCCCATTATAATGATTCCAGAAATTTCAGGAATTACAATAGATATTCCCATCCACAACACCAATATGACCAACATTATTATGACAATAGAAATAGATTCCAATACAGGAACAATTATGACAATAGGCAAAACAGAAACTTCTATGATCATCCTAATGAAAGCCATGAACATTTTCACAATGAGAACCAAAATTGGAGAATACCACTGAAAAATAGATTCTCAGCATTACAACACACACCACACCAGAACAAGAATAAGACTCATTTCAACAGTAGGAATCCTAACACCAGTAAACAAACAGAAATGATTCATAATCCACCTTTTTTAGGGGAATCCCCCGCAAGAGCGGGGACCTCAAAAGAACATATAGAACTAACAAAACCACAAAGAAATTTTCAAAACAAAAGAAGGCTAGAGGTAGAAGAGGGAGAAGAACCTCTAAACAAAACATTCAGAAAATAGAACCCAAAAATACTGGTATCTTTAACATAAGTATAATTACCCTAGATGAAAAACAAGAAAAGGTCCTAAGTAAAGGGTTATCCTTTGCTCCCTCTTGCAAATTGAACAAATTCGAGACTCTGATAAACATTAATCAATACATTCATAAATTGACGCTAAAAAGATATTTCATCAAGAACCCTTTACAAAATAAAACTTTTTCAACAAACGATAGTTTTGTTCACACAAATTTTAAGAAAAAATCAGATTTTTTTCCAACAAATGAAAAGAGTGAACATATAAAACTTTTCGAACAACACATCAAAAAAGATCTAGATTCAATAAACGAAAACAAATATTTCATAAATAATCTCAGTAAAGGAGAAATTACAGTTATAAATAATTTGAAAAATAATAAAGATATAACAGTAGAACCAGCTGACAAAGGGGGGGGGGCATTGTAATAATGGACACCAGTTATTATATAGAGGAATCAAACAGACTTCTACACGATACATCAACATACAAAAGACTCAAAATGAATCCCCTGAGTAAACAAGAACAAGAATTGAGTAGTATTCTAAAAGAGGCCAAAACTAAAGGAATTATAAGCAATTCCGAATTTGATTTTCTATCTGTAACCCATCCTAAATTTCCTACCTTTTATTTTCTCCCAAAAATCCATAAAAATCTCACAAACCCTCCAGGCCGCCCCATTATTTCAGGGATTGAATCCATTTCATCCAATGTCTCACAATATGTTGACTTCTTTTTACAAAAATATGTCGTAGATTTACCATCATACCTAAAGGACTCTACCCATTTTTTAAATTATATCAAAATTTTTACTTGGCACGAGAATTACATCCTTGTGACATGCAACGTCAACTCACTGTACACCAACATTGCACACAACATTGGTCTATCAGCTATTAAAGCATATCTAGATAAAAATGAAAATTTACCCACAAGTCAAAATAAATTTATATTGGATTGTATCCACTTTATTTTAAACAACAACAGTTTCATGTTCAATGAAGAAATTTACTTGCAAATAAAGGGTACTGCAATGGGCACAAGGTTCGTCCCCAGTTATGCTAATCTTTTCATGGGTCAGTTTGAAGAACAAAATATCTATAATGGCCCATGGGGGGCGAACCTTGTGCACTATTGCAGATACATAGATGACATTTTTATAATATGGAGAGGAGACATAGAGCTTCTTGAATCTTTTATGATAGATATCAATACTTACAACATGGGCATTTCATTCACACACGATTACAGTAGTCATAAAATTCACTTCTTAGACATTGAAGTAGAAATAATAAATAACCAGGTACATACCCAAACCTACTTCAAAGACATTGATGCCAACAATTATGTCCACTTTGAAAGTTGTCACCTGGCTCAGTGGAAACTAAACATCCCTAAAAGTCAGTTCATGAGGGTAAAAAAGAACTGTTCCTCCTTAGACACCTACAAATCACAATCAGAAATCCTTAGTACCAGATTCATTGAAAAAGGATATGACCCTAGACTAATAGAGAGGACACAGAAAGAAATTGCCAATATAGACAGAGAATCACTTTTGACCACAAAAACCAAAGAAAAAAGAAATCCTCTTAAAAAGCACAGCTTAGAGGAGAATGACCTGGACAATCTATTCATACCTTTTATCACTAACTATAGTGTACAACATTTAGAGATAAAAAAGATACTTAAAAAACACTGGTATCTCCTAAAACAAGACCAAGTTCTAGGTCACAGATTAAAAAACAATCCGGATGTTATTTTTAAAAAAACAAAAAATCTAAAGAATTGGCTTTCACCTAGCGAATTCAAAAAGAATAAAACAAAAACAGAATTTATGCTTACCTGATAAATTACTTTCTCCAACGGTGTGTCCGGTCCACGGCGTCATCCTTACTTGTGGGATATTCTCTTCCCCAACAGGAAATGGCAAAGAGTCCCAGCAAAGCTGGTCACATGATCCCTCCTAGGCTCCGCCCACCCCAGTCATTCGACCGACGGACAGGAGGAAATATATATAGGAGAAACCATATGATACCGTGGTGACTGTAGTTAGAGAAAATAATTCATCAGACCTGATTAAAAAACCAGGGCGGGCCATGGACCGGACACACCGTTGGAGAAAGTAATTTATCAGGTAAGCATAAATTCTGTTTTCTCCAACATTGGTGTGTCCGGTCCACGGCGTCATCCTTACTTGTGGGAACCAATACCAAAGCTTTAGGACACGGATGAAGGGAGGGAGCAAATCAGGTCACCTAAACGGAAGGAACCACAGCTTGCAAAACCTTTCTCCCAAAAATAGCCTCCGAAGAAGCAAAAGTATCAAATTTGTAAAATTTGGCAAAAGTGTGCAGTGAAGACCAAGTCGCTGCCTTACATATCTGGTCAACAGAAGCCTCGTTCTTGAAGGCCCATGTGGAAGCCACAGCCCTAGTGGAGTGAGCTGTGATTCTTTCAGGAGGCTGCTGTCCGGCAGTCTCATAAGCCAATCGGATAATGCTTTTAAGCCAAAAGGAAAGAGAGGTAGAAGTCGCTTTTTGACCTCTCCTTTTACCAGAATAAACTACAAACAAGGAAGATGTTTGTCTGAAATCTTTAGTAGCCTCTAAATAGAATTTTAGAGCACGGACTACGTCCAAATTGTGTAACAAACGTTCCTTCTTTGAAACTGGATTCGGACACAAAGAAGGTACAATTATCTCCTGGTTAATATTTTTGTTAGAAACAACTTTCGGAAGAAAACCAGGCTTAGTACTCAAAACCACCTTATCTGCATGGAACACCAGATAGGGCGGAGAACACTGCAGAGCAGATAACTCTGAAACTCTTCTAGCAGAAGAAATTGCAACCAAAAACAAAACTTTCCAAGATAGTAACTTAATATCTATGGAATGTAAAGGTTCAAACGGAACCCCTTGAAGAACTGAAAGAACTAGATTTAGACTCCAGGGAGGAGTCCAAGGTCTGTAAACAGGCTTGATCCTAACCAGAGCCTGAACAAATGCTTGAACATCTGGCACGGCTGCCAGTCTTTTGTGAAGTAAAACAGATAAAGCAGAGATCTGTCCCTTTAGAGAACTTGCAGATAATCCTTTCTCCAAACCTTCTTGTAGAAAGGATAGAATCTTAGGAATTTTTATCTTGTTCCATGGGAATCCTTTGGATTCACACCAACAGATATATTTTTTCCATATTTTATGGTAAATTTTTCTAGTTACAGGCTTTCTAGCCTGAATCAGAGTATCTATTACAGAATCTGAAAACCCACGCTTTGATAAAATCAAGCGTTCAATCTCCAAGCCGTCAGTTGGAGGGAAACCAGATTCGGATGTTCGAATGGACCCTGAACAAGAAGGTCCTGTCTCAAAGGTAGCTTCCATGGTGGAGCCGATTACATATTCACCAGGTCTGCATACCAAGTCCTGCGTGGCCACGCAGGAGCTATCAAGATCACCGAGGCCCTCTCCTGATTGATCCTGGCTACCAGCCTGGGAATGAGAGGAAACGGTGGGAATACATAAGCTAGGTTGAAGGTCCAAGGTGCTACTAGTGCATCTACTAGAGTCGCCTTGGGATCCCTGGATCTGGACCCGTAGCAAGGAACCTTGAAGTTCTGACGAGACGCCATCAAATCCATGTCTAGAATGCCCCATAATTGAGTTATTTGGGCAAAGATTTCCGGATGGATTTCCCACTCCCCCGGATGGAATGTCTGACGACTCAGAAAATCCGCTTCCCAATTTTCCACTCCTGAGATGTGGATCGCAGACAAGTGGCAGGAGTGATCCTCCGCCCATTGAATTATCTTGGTCACTTCTTTCATCGCCAGGGAACTCCTTGTTCCCCCCTGATGATTGATATATGCAACGGTCGTCAAGTTGTCTGATTGAAACCTTATGAATTTGGCCTTTGCTAGTTGAGGCCAAGCTCTGAGAGCATTGAATATCGCTCTCAGTTCCAGAATATTTATCAGGAGAAGAGACTCTTCCCCAGACCATAGACCCTGAGCTTTCAGGGATTCCCAGACCGCGCCCCAGCCCACTAGACTGGCGTCGGTCGTGACAATGACCCACTCTGGTCTGCGGAAGCTCATTCCCTGTGACAGATTGTCCAGGGTCAGCCACCAACGGAGTGAATCTCTGGTCTTTTGATCTACTTGAATCATCGGAGACAAGTCTGTATAATCCCCATTCCACTGTCTGAGCATGCACAGTTGTAATGGTCTTAGATGAATTCGTGCAAAAGGAACTATGTCCATTGTTGCAACCATCAATCCTATTACTTCCATGCACTGCGCTATGGAAGGACGAGGAACAGAATGAAGTACTTGACAAGAGCTTAGAAGTTTTGATTTTCTGACCTCTGTCAGAAAAATCCTCATTTCTAAGGAATCTATTATTGTTCCCAAGAAGGGAACTCTTGTTGACGGGGACAGAGAACTTTTTTCTTTGTTCACCTTCCATCCGTGAGATCTGAGAAAGGCTAGGACGATGTCCGTATGAGCCTTTGCTTTTGACAAGGACGACGCTTGAATTAGGATGTCGTCCAAGTAAGGTACTACTGCAATGCCCCTTGGTCTTAGAACCGCTAGAAGGGACCCTAGTACCTTTGTGAAAAACCTTGGAGCAGTGGCTAATCCGAATGGAAGTGCCACAAACTGGTAATGCTTGTCCAGAAAAGCGAACCTTAGGAACTGATGATGTTCCTTGTGGATAGGAATATGTAGGTACGCATCCTTTAAATCCACGGTAGTCATAAATTGACTTTCCTGAATGGTGGGTAGGATCGTTCGAATAGTTTCCATTTTGAACGATGGTACCCTGAGAAATTTGTTTAGGATCTTCAGATCCAAAATTGGTCTGAATGTTCCCTCTTTTTTGGGAACTATGAACAGATTGGAATAAAATCCCATTCCTTGTTCTCTTATTGGAACTGGATGTATCACTCCCATCTTTAACAGGTCTTCTACACAATGTAAGAATGCCTGTCTCTTTATTTGGTTTGAGGATAAGTGAGACCTGTGGAACCTTCCCCTTGGGGGTAGTTCCTTGAATTCCAGGAGATAACCTTGAGAAACTATTTCTAGCGCCCAAGGATCCTGAACATCTCTTGCCCAAGCCTGAGCAAAGAGAGAGAGTCTGCACCCCACTAGATCCGGTCCCGGATCGGGGGCTATCCCTTCATGCTGTTTTGGTAGCAGTGGTAGGCTTCTTGGCCTGCTTACCCTTGTTCCAGCCTTGCATTGGTTTCCAGGCTGGTTTGGGTTGTGAAGTATTACCCTCTTGCTTAGAGGATGCAGAATTAGAGGCTGGTCCGTTTCTGCGAAAAGGACAAAATTTAGGCTTATTTTTAGCCTTAAAAGACCTATCCTGTGGGAGGGCGTGGCCCTTTCCCCCAGTGATGTCTGAAATAATCTCTTTCAAATCTGGTCCAAATAATGTTTTACCTTTGAAAGGAATGTTAAGCAATTTTGTCTTGGAAGACACATCCGCTGACCAAGACTTTAGCCAAAGCGCTCTGCGCGCCACGATAGCAAACCCTGAATTTTTCGCCGCTAATCTAGCTAATTGCAAAGCGGCATCTAAAACAAAAGAGTTAGCCAATTTAAGTGCTTGAACTCTGTCCATAACCTCCTCATACGAAGATTCTCTACTGAGCGACTTTTCTAGTTCCTCGAACCAGAAACACGCTGCCGTAGTGACAGGAACAATGCATGAAATTGGTTGTAGAAGGTAACCTTGCTGTAAAAAAATCTTTTTAAGCAAACCCTCGACTATAGGAAATAATTTCTTAAATATAGGGGGGGGAACAAAAGGTATGCCGGGCTTTTCCCACTCTTTATTTACTATGTCCGCCACCCGCTTGGATATAGGAAAAGCGTCGGGGGGCACCGGAACCTCTAGGAACTTGTCCATCTTACATAATTTCTCTGGAATGACCAAATTGTCACAATCATCCAGAGTAGATAACACCTCCTTAAGCAGTGCGCGGAGATGTTCTAATTTAAATTTAAATGTCACAACATCAGGTTCAGCTTGATGAGAAATTTTTCCTGAATCTGAGATTTCTCCATCAGACAAAACCTCCCTCATGGCCCCTTGAGATTGGTGTGAGGGTATGTCAGAACAGTTATCATCAGCGCCCTCTTGCTCTTCAGTGTTTAAAACAGAGCAATCGCTCTGGCATTTTGGATAAAATATTTGCTATGGAGTTATCCATTACAGCCGTTAATTGTTGCATGGTAATAAGTATTGGCGCACTAGATGTACTAGGGGCCTCCTGTGTGGGCAAAACTGGTGTAGACACAGTAGGGGATGATGTAGTATCATGTTTACTCCCCTCATTTGAGGAATCATCTTGGGCAATATCATTATCTGTCGCATTACTGTCCTTACTTTGTTTGGACACTATGGCACAATTATCACATAAATTTAAATGGGGAGACACATTGGCTTTCATACATATAGAACATAGCTTATCTGATGGTACAGACATGTTAAACAGGCTTAAACTTGTCAACAAAGCACAAAAAACGTTTTAAAATAAAACCGTTACTGTCTCTTTAAATTTCAAACTGAAAACACTTTATTACTGAATATGTGAAAAAGTATGAAGGAATTGTTACCAAAATTTCACCACAGTGTCTTAAAGCATTAAAAGTATTGCACACCAAATTTCAGAGCTTTAACCCTTAAAATAACGGAACCGGAGCCGTTTTTAAATTTGACCCCTATACAGTCCCAGCTATATGCTTTGCTGAGACCCAACCAAGCCCAGAGGGGAATACGATACCAAATGACGCCTTCTAGAAGCTTTTTTAGTGATTCTTAGATCCTCACACATGCATCTGCATGCCTTGCTCTCCAAAAACAACTGCGCAGTAATGGCGCGAAAATGAGGCTCAGTCTATAACTAGAAAGGCCCCCAGACTAAAAAAGGTGTCCAACACAGTGCCTGCCATTTTTTAAACGTTCCCCAAGATTATAATGCCAATTATTAGCTAGAATCTGCATAATATGCCCCAATAAAGCAATTGTTTTAGCCCATAAAAATGTCTACCAGTTTTTAAGCCCTTTTTTAAGCCCTTTATTCTTTTATGTTTGACTAAGAAAATGGCTTACCGGTCCCCATGAGGGGAAATGACAGCCTTCCAGCATTACATGGTCTTGTTAGAAATATGGCTAGTCATACCTTAAGCAGAAAAGTCTGCTAACTGTTTCCCCCAACTGAAGTTACTTCATCTCAACAGTCCTGTGTGGAAACAGCAATCGATTTTAGTTACTGTCTGCTAAAATCATCTTCCTCTTACAAACAGAAATCTTCATCCTTTTCTGTTTCAGAGTAAATAGTACATACCAGCACTATTTTAAAATAACAAACACTTGATAGAAGAATAAAAACTACATTTAAACACCAAAAAACTCTTAACCATCTCCGTGGAGATGTTGCCTGTGCAACGGCAAAGAGAATGACTGGGGTGGGCGGAGCCTAGGAGGAATCATGTGACCAGCTTTGCTGGGACTCTTTGCCATTTCCTGTTGGGGAAGAGAATATCCCACAAGTAAGGATGACGCCGTGGACCGGACACACCAATGTTGGAGAAAAATGATAGAGATCTAGAAGGTGAAACACTTGTTGGTTTCTACCCGTGCAACTCATACAAGTCCTGCAAATATAGCTCAAAAATAAAAGAAATTAAGTCCACTACGACGGGTCAGTTCACTAAAATTAGAGAACTGATTAGATGTACGGACAAAAAAATGATCTATTGCATTCAATGCTCTTGTAAATTATTTTACTTCAGACAAACAAGCAGAATGTTAAAAGACAGAATACGTGAATACATATTAAAAATTGAACACAAATCTGTTGACACTAATCTTTATGCACATTTTAAAGAGAAACATTCTAGTAACCTGAAACATTTCAAATTCTGGGGAATTAAAAAGATGAATTTAGGCAATAGAGGAGGAAATATGAACACACTCCTCACCAAGAAAGAAGCGGAATTCATATACAACTATAAAAGTCTTCACCCGTATGGTCTTAATTCTGAATTAGACCTCAATTTTATAATTAAGACTTCAAAGTACCTTAATAAATGATATGCCTTTCAAAAAAAAGATTTAACAATCAAAAAAAGATGTAACTCCTAAAAAAGATCTGACTTTCATAAAAAGATATGTCTTTCAAAAAACGATATGTTTTTCAAAAAACGATGTCTTTCAAAAAACGATATGTCTTTTAAAAAAAGATATGTCTTTCAAAAAACGATATGTCTTTCAAAAAACGATGTTTTTCAAAAAACGATGTCTTTTAAAAAAAGATATGTCTTTCAAAAAACGATATGTCTTTCAAAAAAAGATATGTTTTTCAAAAAACGATATGTCTTTTAAAAAATTACGTTTTTCAAAAAACAATATGTTTTTCAAAAAACGATATGTCTTTCAAAAAATATGTCTTTCAAAAAACGATATGTCTTTCAAAAAAGGATATGTTTCTCAAAAAAAGATATGTCTTCCAAATAAAGATGGGTTTTTGATATTATCATATTTCTATAGTATTTCATTTCAATATCTTTTAGAGTTAACCATACACACGACTTAATCACCACTAAAAAAGTTTTTGTTGCAAATACGTACTGCTCGTGGTTTTTTATATATATATATTTTTTCATAATCTTTCATGTAAATATTTCATGTACAATTTTTTGTATTATCTTTGGTATATAGATCTACTGCACAATCCAAATGCTTTTACTCCAATCCTCATTAATTCTAACATTCATCAAAATAGAACAAAATGTTGAGTTATTTATAAACATATAACGAATGTTGATTAAACTGTGAAAAATCATGGTAAAACCCAGTCATATGACTTTCTCTCATCTAATCACATGACTTTCTCTCATCTAATCACATGACCCTCTCTGATCCAATCACAGAGAACCACAGTGTATTTAAATTCATGAAAGACCATAATGAGCATCTTGATAAAGGCCTGACTAGGCTGAAACGCGTAGAAATTTGCTCATAACTTGTGAAATTAAGTAGTAGGTAAGGTGGTTGAGACCAACTCTAATGCACAGAGTTGTTTTTTCTTGGAAATACCATCATACCCATGATCTACTTTCTTCTGTCCAGCACTGGAATCTGAATAATATGGACGCTGTTACAAACTTTACTTGCAATACAACTGCTTGACTTACATATGCGGTAGGTGCGGTGCATTGAGCCTCTTTAATATATGAATTGACTCTATATGCGTAATTCCCACCCATGACCCACATTTGTTAATAGCAGTTTGATTCATTTTAAATTCAAAGAAACAAAGTCTGTCGCTGCTCATCATTACTCCTGCACTTTGACCTCCTGACAGGAACCGGCCCACAGCACGGGACATCCCGCAAATACGGCTGTGAATGTGTCTTTGAAATTTAACTCACAGTCATTGGATACAAGCCAGAAGATTCTGCAAGCTTTTCACTGTTTTATAAACAACACAGAGGGAATCATCCAAGTTATACCTGCATTCATATAAACAGCTGGATCAGACACTCTAATCACTGGCCTGATTGTGAAAGGACGGTAACATTGACTCTGTTTCAATTTTAACATTGTGTTATTTTGCAACATAGTATTATTATTTTTTTCAGTTACTTACAGCACTACACACTGATGTTTTACAATTTATGTTGATTCTTATCCTATTTAGTTGTACTATTTTACTTTGTATCAGATGCCGGCATCACTTATTGTAATACAATTATAAACTTTTTTATTATACTCTTGTGTAATCCACATTCCTTATATAGTTCTTTACTTTATATGCTGTTTTTTACAGCGCGTTCCCATATCCCCTTGTTCTTTGCGGTTATTTTCCTATACAGATCTGTCCTGAGATTTCTTTCTTGATCTATTTTGATGGTAAGGTCCAGGAAGCTGATCTGATGTTGATCTGCTTCATAAGTTAACTTAACGTTGATGTTATTATTGTTAAGTATTCTTATAAATTCCTGTAATTTCTGGTATGAACCATCCTATATGAAGAAGATATTGTCTATGTACCGAAGCCACATAGGGATTTTTTCAGTAAATTCTTCATTAGTTTCCATGAATACATAAAGAAACTTATAAAGAAAGGCAAGCACTCAAAGATATGAGTAAATGGGAAGAAGTGGTCATTAGGAATGCTGACAAGGGTGGAAACATTGTCATCTGGCCCTTAGATATGTGTCTTAAGGAAGCAAATAAACAACTATCTGACAAAAACTGCTATATGAAATAATTGGGTAATCCGACTACTGGATACCTAAAGATCTACAATCACATAATAGTAGAAGCAGGAAACAACAATATCTTGATAACTAAGGAAATTAAATTTCTACAAGTTAACCACCCCAAAACTCCAAACCTTTTATCTTATTCCTAAAGTGCACAAAAATAAAGAAATACCTTCAGGCAGGCCAATTGTCTAAGGAATAGGAGGCCTAACTGAACAAGCCAGTCCATATCTGGACTTTAGATTATGTAGATTTGTACATGAGTTACCTTCTTATGTACAGGACATGATGGAGGTCCTACAGAAACTCAATAATATTCACACTAACAAAAATACCTGGCTAGTAACTACGGATGTGGAATCCCTCTATACTTCAATTAATCATATAAATGGAATCAATCCGGTCCAATATGTCCTAGATCAAAAATCTGAAGAATATAAAGAACATGATGAATTTATAATTATTTAAGTTATTGAAATTTGTTCTTCAATACAATTACTTCCTATTTGACAACAAATACTACCTCCAAACCAGAGGAACAGCCATGGGGACGGCATGTGTTCCCACATATGCAAACCTTTTCTTAGGCTGGTGGGAGGCAGAATATGTATTCATGGAAACTAATGAAGAATTTACTGAAAAAATCCCTATGTGGCTTCGGTACATAGACAATATCTTCTTCATATGAGAAGTTTCATACCAGAAATTAGAGGAATTTATAAGAATACCTAACAATAATGACATCAACGTTAAGTTAACTTATGAAGCAGATCAACATCAGATCAGCTTCCTGGACCTTACCATTAAAATAGATCAAGAAAGAAATATCAGGACAGATCTGTATAGGAAAATAACCGTGACAAACAGCTTACTCCATAGCACCAGTGCTCATGCTCCAAGCACCATGAAAAGTTTACCCACAGGAGAATTTTTGAGGATTAGAAGGAATTGTTCAGACTTAGATACTTTTCAAACGAGAGCCCAGGAATTGGAAATTTGATTAGTTGAGAGGGGATACAGTAAGAGATTCATCAAAAAAGCCAAACATAGGGCTATAGAAACCAACAGACAAGAACTCTTACAAAAAAAGTTCAAATCTCCCAATCTAGCTCCAAGATTGATAACTACACATAATGCCCAAAGCAACCTTGTGAGTCAGATTATAAATAAACGCTGGCATATTCTAATGTCTGACCTTACTCTAAAAGAGACAGTAGGAATAAAACCATCCATTACATACAGACGTACACGTAATATTAAGGATATGATTACCAATAGTCACCTCCAGAGACATAGAACCAAAATACCACTGGCCCCCCAGGTTCACATAAATGTGGCAATTGCAGTACTTGCAAATATATAATTAAATAAGATCACATAACTGATAGATTTAATACCAGACATTCAATCAGCAAATACATCAGCTGTCAAACACAGAGGGTGATATACGCATTGAAATGCAAATGTGACAAAATCTATGTAGGCATGACAACACGCAAGCTCAGAGTTAGAGTTATGGAACATCTTCGTAACATAAAAAACGCAGAAAAAGATAATAAAGAGAGTAAAAATCTGACCAGTGTTGCCTATCATTTCTTGTGTTACCACAATTCCAATTCAGAGGAACTACAATGCCAAGGCATAGACAAAGTTAGTCTGGGAATTAGAGGAGGAAACTTGGAGAGAACACTGTTAAAAATTGAAAGTAGATGGATATACCTACTAAATACAGAGCAACCTTATGGACTAAATGAAAACAACAACTTTTATGTTTACTTATAACAATATGATAACTTTAATATTGGGTTATATAAAGAGACATGACTACTAAGAAAAACATCTTATTTATACCCTCCATGTATTTCCTAAAAAAAAATGTATACAACTATATAAACTGTTGTAATAATACTTTTAGAATAATAACTATTCTAAATGTTCAAATTGGCTTCCCTTTCCCTGTCTTCACACACGTTACACAGAGGGTTTCTCCAAATAATTGAACACAAGTCACAAATAAGTCACATATCTAATAGAATGAGTAATTTTCATTATAGATCCTTAACTTAATGCATCACCAGCACAGCACCTATATATGCTTGATACACACATAGACATCAGGCAATTCCAGGCACCAAATATCACAGAAAGATTAGTGGTCACACACAAATACACACATTTCTGTTCATATCAACATCCATTTTTTTTTTATGGTTAGCACAATCACAATTATGGTTCTTGTGGTTTGATTCACACAACACCAATCACTGAGACCACCATTTCACATGTCTTTTTAAGTTTAATATATATATAATATGTTTACATTCGGAAAAATAAAATGTTAGGTTTATATGGAGAGACCGTTATTCCTGATAAACAAGGGAATATAGCCAGTCCTCTTTTTAGCCCCAAATAGATTAAAATCTCTATACTCCTAATTCATATAATAGGTCAGCTGAATTACAATAATTTATCAGATTTCCTGTCTAACTTACGAAACTAAGCAATGAGCTAAGGTTCGATTTCATGGTAGTGCAATCACAGAAATTGCAAGATACATTATGAATTAATTATTAGGCTAATCAGCTTCTGTTAGTGTATTAGTTTGCTATACACAAAAGATGACCTTACAAGAGTGTTGTTAGACTGCGCCACCTGATAGATTCGTAACTAAGATAGACAGTACAATCTATTTATTAGGAAGATCCACATCTATTAGTACATCATAATACCTTAGAGATAGTTCTAACAATCCAAACACTCAATCTCCCTGTTTGTCAGCTTGTTGTTCTCTTAGTCTGTTGACATGAGAACAGATCGTCCCATCCCTACTATTGGAGCAATCAGGACTGATTGACAAGGAGACTAGCCTACCACCATTGAAAGAAATTCTTCACCGGATCTAGTGTATACATTTAAGCCCGGACATCCGGCGGCTCGCCACCTTTGAAAAAGCCCTAATCAGGTGAAACGCGTCAGGGGGTTGGGAGCTAAGGGGAGTTCCATTGTTTTAAATATTTCACTAGAGACCTGTTGACCGCATTTGCAGCATCTGATTTAACTACTAACATAGTAAATTGATTATTATGCTCCGTAGACAATGCATAGTCACTATGGGGGACAGCAATTCACACTTCTGTTAAACAATATAGAACCATAGAACTGTAAAGTTGCAAATAGATAAATGCGAAACTGATATATAGTTAAATATTTCACTAGAGACTTGTTGACTGTGGTTGCGGCATCTTATCTAACTACTAGCATAGTACTCTGTTATTATGCTTCGTAGACATCGCATAGCCACTATGGGGGATAGAAATTTACACTGATGGAGGAACTTCCGTTAAACAATATAGAACCATAGAAGTGTATAGTTACAAAGAGATAAATGCTAAACTGGTATCGTATATACACAGGACTATCCAATATAGACTAATATAAATGCTATACTGGCAGCCTACATTGATTTTGAATTTCCTGACTAATCACATCGAATTAAGATATCATTACTAGCAGTACTAACTTTGAAAAATAAAAAGCTAACATAATACCAAACAAGTGGGGATATAATAAACAAGTAGAATAACAGTGGAAATAATATTTGAAACAATTGGCTGCAGTTACAATGTTGCCGTAACAGGGCAGGCAGCCTTATTACACTTATTATCGAAAGCCGTAAAAACACAAACTGATTGATTCTTGCACTCTCTTTCAAAAAATATAAGAACTTTAATACAATATTTTTCCTTTCTTTTTTGATTTTCATGTTGGAGCGAACAGAGCCCCAAAGTTGAATTGATGTGTACAAAAATATTATAGTCACATTTTTAAGCACTTACTTATCCACAATCATATTCTATTACTGCAAGCCCTCTCAGCAGCGGGCAGGGAGGTTCTGAGCACTAATTTATGTTACTATTCTTTATTTAGATAATAACGCATTGTAGACTAGACTAATTCAGTTTCATCTGATTAAGATAAATAGTATAAATGTAACTAACATACAACGATGATTTAAAATATAATATGTATTATGCTAACTATAGACTAAGTTATTTACACTGATATTATTTTAAACGAACACATTCTGTACAATACTTGTTAACTCTCTCTAAAGAGATTATAACACTGAGATTAAATACCATTTCATACAAGATGATAATAATAGTAATTACCTATGATGAGTAAAAAATGTTGTGGTATTCAATGATGCAATTAAACTATTATCTGTGGGCAATATAAATTATCTTATCAACTGGGCAAGCTACTTGAACCTTACCTAACATACTTACCTAAGTGCGCTGGAGAGCTGCACTAACCCACTCCTAATGACTAAAATACTTACCTAAGGGCGCTGGAGTGCTGCACTAACCCACTCCTAATAACTAACATACTTACCTAAGTGCGCTGTAGAGCTGCACTAACCTACTCCTAATAACTAACATACTTACCTAAGGGCGCTGGAGTGCTGCACTAACTCACTCCTAATGACTAACATACTTACCTAAGTGCGCTGGAGAGCTGCACTAACCCACTCCTAATGACTAACATACTTACCTAAGCGCGCTGGAGAGCTGCACTAACCCACTCCTAATGACTAACATACTTACCTAAGTGCGCTGGAGAGCTGCACTAACCCACTCTTAATGACTAACATACTTACCTAAGCGCACTGGAGAGCTGCACTAACCCACTCCTAATGACTAACATACTTACCTATGTGTGCTGGAGAGCTGCACTAACCCACTCCTAATGACTAACATACTTACCTAAGCGCGCGGGAGACAAATACAGTGCAACCTTATGGACTAAATAAAAACAACAACTTTTATATCCACTTATAACAATATGATAACTTTAATATTGGGTTATATAAAGAGACATGACTACTAATAAAAATATCTCATTTATACCGTTCATGTATTTCCTAAAAAAATTATGTATACAACTATGAAAACTGTTGTAATAAAACGTTTAGAATAATAACTATTCTAAATGTTCAAATTGGCTTCCCTTTCCCTGTCTTCACACACGTTACACAGAGGGTTTCTCCAAATAATTGAACACAAGTCACAAATAAGTCACAAATCTAATAGAATGAGTAATTTTCATTATAGATCCTTAACTTAATGCATCACCAGCACAGCACCTATATATGCTTGATACACACATAGACATCAGGCAATTCCAGGCACCAAATATCACAGAAAGATTAGTGGTCACACACAAATACACACATTTCTGTTCATATCAACATCCATTTTTTTTTATGGTTAGCACAATCACAATTATGGTTCTTGTGGTTTGATTCACACAACACCAATCACTGAGACCACCATTTCACATGTCTTTTTAAGTTTAATATATATATATATAATATGTTTACATTCGGAAAAATAAAATGTTAGGTTTATATGGAGAGACCGTTATTCCTGATAAACAAGTGAATATAGCCAGTCCTCTTTTTAGTCCCAAATAGATTAAAATCTCTATACTCCTAATTCATATAATAGGTCAGCTGAATTACGATAATTTATCAGATTTCCTGTCTAACTTACGAAACTAAGCAATGAGCTAAGGTTCGATTTCATGGTAGTGCAATCACAGAAATTGCAAGATACATTATGAATTAATTATTAGGCTGATCAGCTTCTGTTAGTGTATTAGTTTGCTATACACATAAGATGACCTTACAAGAGTGTTGTTAGACAGCGCCACCTGATAGATTCGTAACTAAGATAGACAGTACAATCTATTTATTAGGAAGATCCACATCTATTAGTACATCGTAATATCTTAGAGATAGTTCTAACAATCCAAACACTCAATCTCCCTGTTTGTCAGCTTGTTGTTCTCTTAGTCTGTTAACATGAGAACAGATCGTCCCGTCCCTACTATTGGAGCAATCAGGACTGATTGACAAGGAGACTAGCCTACCACCATTGAAAGAAATTCTTCACTGGGTCTAGTGTATACATTTAAGCCCAGACATCCGGCGGCTCGCCGCCTTTGAAAAAGCCTTAATCAGGTGAAACGCGTCAGGGGGTTGGGAGCTAAGGGGAGTTCCATTGTTTTAAATATTTCACTAGAGACCTGTTGACCGCATTTGCAGCATCTGATTTAACTACTAACATAGTAAATTGATTATTATGCTCCGTAGACAATGCATAGTCACTATGGGGGACAGTAATTCACACTTCTGTTAAACAATATAGAACCATAGAACTGTAAAGTTGCAAATAGATAAATGCGAAACTGATATATAGTTAAATATTTCACTAGAGACTTGTTGACTGCGGTTGCGGCATCTTATCTAACTACTAGCATAGTTTTCTGTGATTATGCTTTGTAGACATCGCATAGCCACTATGGGGGATAGAAATTTACACTGATGGAGGAACTTCCGTTAAACAATATAGAACCATAGAAGTGTATAGTTACAAAGAGATAAATGCTAAACTGGTATCGTATATACACAGGACTATCCAATATAGACTAATATAAATGCTATACTGGCAGCCTACATTGATTTTGAATTTCCTGACTAATCACATCGAATTAAGATATCATTACTAGCAGTACTAACTTTGAAAAATAAAAAGCTAACATAATACCAAACAAGTGGGGATATAATAAACAAGTAGAATAACAGTAGAAATAATTTTTGAAACAATTGGCTGCAGTTACAATGTTGCCGTAACAGGGCAGGCAGCTTTATTACATTTATTATCGAAAGCCGCTGTAAAAACACAAACTGATTGATTCTTGCACTCTCTTTCATAAAATATAAGAACTTTAATACAATATTTTTCCTTTCTTTTTTGATTTTCATGTTGGAGCGAACAGAGCCCCAAAGTTGAATTGATGTGTACAAAAATATTATAGTCACATTTCTAAGCACTTACTTATCACAATCAAATTCTATTACTGCAAGCCCTCTCAGTAGCGGGCAGGGAGGTTCTGAGCACTAATCAATGTTACTATTCTTTATTTAGATAATAACGCATTGTAGACTAGACTAATTCAGTTTCATCTGATTAAGATACATAGTATAAATGTAACTAACATACAACGATGATTTAAAATATAATATGTATTATGCTAACTATAGACTAAGTTATTTACACTGATATTATTTTAAACGAACACATTCTGTACAATACTTGTTAACTCTCTCAATAGAGATTATAACACTGAGATTAAATACCATTTCATACAAGATGAAAATAATAGGAATTACCTATGATGAGTAAAAAATGTTGTGGTATTCAATGATGCAATTAAACTATTATCTGTGGGCAATATAAATTATCTTATCAACTGGGCAAGCTACTTGAACCTTACCTAACATACTTACCTAAGTGCGCTGGAGAGCTGCACTAACCCACTCCTAATGACTAACATACTTACCTAAGGGCGCTGGAGTGCTGCACTAACCCACTCCTAATGACTAACATACTTACCTAAGTGCGCTGTAGAGCTGCACTAACCTACTCCTAATGACTAACATACTTACCTAAGGGCGCTGTAGTGCTGCACTAACCCACTCCTAATGACTAACATACTTACCTAAGTGCGCTGGAGAGCTGCACTAACTCACTCCTAATGACTAACATACTTACCTAAGTGCGCTGGAGAGCTGCACTAACCCACTCCTAATGACTAACATACTTACCTAAGCGCGCTGGAGAGCTGCACTAACCCACTCCTAATGACTAACATAATTACCAAAGCACGCTGGAGAGCTGCACTAACCGACTCCTAATGACTAACATAATTACCTAGGTGCGCTGGTAAGCTGCACTAACCCACTCCTAATGACTAACATACTTACCTAAGCGCACTGGAGAGCTGCACTAACCCACTCCTAATGACTAACATACTTACCTAAGTGTGCTGGAGAGCTGCACTAACCCACTCCTAATGACTAACATACTTACCTAAGTGTGCTGGAGAGCTGCACTAACCCACTCCTAATGACTAACATACTTACCTAAGTGTGCTGGAGAGCTGCACTAACCCACTCCTAATGACTAACATAATTACCTAGGCGCGCTGGTAAGCTGCACTAACCCACTCCTAATGACTAACATACTTACCTACGCGCGCTGGAGAGCTGCACTAACCCACTCCTAATGACTAACATACTTACCTAAGCGCACTGGAGAGCTGCACTAACCAACTCCTAATGACTAACATACTTACCTAAGTGCGCTGGAGAGCTGCACTAACCCATTCCTAATGACTAACATACTTACCAAAGCGCGCTGGAGAGCTGCACTAACCCACTCCTAATGAATAACATACTTACATAAGTGCGCTGGAGAGCTGCACTAACCCACTCCTAATGACTAACATACTTACCTAAGCGCGCTGGTAAGCGCACTAACCCACTCCTAATGACTAACATACTTACCTAGGCACGCTGGTAAGCGCACTAACCCACTCCTAATGACTAACATACTTACCTAAGCGCGCTGGAGAGCTGCACTAACCCACTCCTAATGACTAACATACTTACCTAAGCGCGCTGGAGTGCTGCACTAACCCACTCCTAATGACTAACATACTTACCTAGGCACGCTGGGGAGCTGCACTAACCCACTCCTAATGACTAACATTCTTACCTAAGCGTGCTGGAGAGCTGCACTAACCCACTCCTAATGACTAACATACTTACCTAAGTGTGCTGGAGAGCTGCACTAACCCACTCCTAATGACTAACATACTTACCTACGCGCGCTGGAGAGCTGCACTAACCCACTCCTAATGACTAACATACTCACCTAAGCGCGCTGTAGAGCTGCAATAACCCACTCTTAATGACTAACATACTTACCTAAGCGCTTGAGAGCTGCACTAACCCACTCCTAATGACTAACATACTTACCTAAGTGCACTGGAGTACAGCACTAACCGACTCCTAATGACTAACATACTTACCTAAGCGCGCTGGTAAGCGCACTAACCGACTCCTAATGACTAACATACTTACCTAGGCACGCTGGTAAGCGCACTAACCCACTCCTAATGACTAACATACTTACCTAAGGGCGCTGGAGTGCTGCACTAACCCACTCCTAATGACTAACATACTTACCTAAGTGCGCTGTAGAGCTGCACTAACCTACTCCTAATGACTAACATACTTACCTAAGGGCGCTGTAGTGCTGCACTAACCCACTCCTAATGACTAACATACTTACCTAAGTGCGCTGGAGAGCTGCACTAACTCACTCCTAATGACTAACATACTTACCTAAGTGCGCTGGAGAGCTGCACTAACCCACTCCTAATGACTAACATACTTACCTAAGCGCTGGAGAGCTGCACTAACCCACTCCTAATGACTAACATAATTACCAAAGCACGCTGGAGAGCTGCACTAACCGACTCCTAATGACTAACATAATTACCTAGGTGCGCTGGTAAGCTGCACTAACCCACTCCTAATGACTAACATACTTACCTAAGCGCACTGGAGAGCTGCACTAACCCACTCCTAATGACTAACATACTTACCTAAGGGCGCAGGAGAGCTGCACTAACCCACTTCTAATGACTAACATACTTACCTAAGTGCACTGGAGAGCTGCACTAACCCACTCCTAATGACTAACATAATTACCTAAGTGTGCTGGAGAGCTGCACTAACCCACTCCTAATGACTAACATACTTACCTAAGTGTGCTGGAGAGCTGCACTAACCCACTCCTAATGACTAACATACTTACCTAAGTGTGCTGGAGAGCTGCACTAACCCACTCCTAATGACTAACATAATTACCTAGGCGCGCTGGTAAGCTGCACTAACCCACTCCTAATGACTAACATACTTACCTACGCGCGCTGGAGAGCTGCACTAACCCACTCCTAATGACTAACATACTTACCTAAGCGCACTTGAGAGCTGCACTAACCAACTCCTAATGACTAACATACTTACCTAAGTGCGCTGGAGAGCTGCACTAACCCATTCCTAATGACTAACATACTTACCAAAGCGCGCTGGAGAGCTGCACTAACCCACTCCTAATGAATAACATACTTACATAAGTGCGCTGGAGAGCTGCACTAACCCACTCCTAATGACTAACATACTTACCTAAGCGGGCTGGTAAGCGCACTAACCCACTCCTAATGACTAACATACTTACCTAGGCACGCTGGTAAGCGCACTAACCCACTCCTAATGACTAACATACTTACCTAAGCGCGCTGGAGAGCTGCACTAACCCACTCCTAATGACTAACATACTTACCTAAGCGCGCTGGAGTGCTGCACTAACCCACTCCTAATGACTAACATACTTACCTAGGCACGCTGGGGAGCTGCACTAACCCACTCCTAATGACTAACATTCTTACCTAAGCGTGCTGGAGAGCTGCACTAACCCACTCCTAATGACTAACATACTTACCTAAGTGTGCTGGAGAGCTGCACTAACCCACTCCTAATGACTAACATACTTACCTATGCGCGCTGGAGAGCTGCACTAACCCACTCCTAATGACTAACATACTCACCTAAGCGCGCTGTAGAGCTGCAATAACCCACTCCTAATGACTAACATACTTACCTAAGCGCTTGAGAGATGCACTAACCCACTCCTAATGACTAACATACTTACCTAAGTGCACTGGAGTACAGCACTAACCGACTCCTAATGACTAACATACTTACCTAAGCGCGCTGGTAAGCGCACTAACCGACTCCTAATGACTAACATACTTACCTAGGCACGCTGGTAAGCGCACTAACCCACTCCTAATGACTAACATACTTACCTAAGCGAGCTGGAGAGCTGCACTAACCCACTCCTAATGACTAACATACTTACCTAAGCGCGCTGGAGTGCTGCACTAACCCACTCCTAATGACTAACTTACTTACCTAAGGGCACTGGAGAGCTGCACTAACCCACTCCTAATGACTAACATACTTACCTAAGCGCGCTGGAGAGCTGCACTAACCCACTCCTAATGACTAACATACTTACCTAGGCGCGCTAGTGAGCTGCACTAACCAACTCCTAATGACTAACATACTTACCTAAGTGCGCTGGAGAACTGTACTAACCCACTCCTAATGACTAACATATTTATCTAAGCGCGCTGGAGTGCTGCACTAACCCACTCCTAATGACTAACATACTTACCTAGGCACGCTGGGGAGCTGCACTAACCCACTCCTAATGACTAACATACTTACTTAGGCACGCTGGGGAGCTGCACTAACTCACTCCTAATGACTAACATACTTACCTAAGCGCGCTGGAGAGCTGCACTAACCCACTCCTAATGACTAACATACTTACCTAAGCGCGCTGGAGTGCTGCACTAACCCACTCCTAATGACTAACATACTTACCTAGGCATGCTGGGGAGCTGCACTAACCCACTCCTAATAACTAACATACTTACCTAAGCGTGCTGGAGAGCTGCACCAACCCACTCCTAATGACTAACATACTTACCTAGGCGCGCTAGTGAGCTGCACTAACCCACTCCTAATGACTAACATACTTACCTAAGTGCGCTGGAGAACTGTACTAACCCACTCCTAATGACTAACATATTTATCTAAGCGAGCTGGAGAGCTGCACTAACCCACTCCTAATGACTAACATACTTACCTAAGGGCACTGGAGAGCTGCACTAACCCACTCCTAATGACTAACATACTTACCTAAGCGCGCTGGAGAGCTGCACTAACCCACTCCTAATGACTAACATACTTACCTAGGCATGCTGGGGAGCTGCACTAACCCACTCCTAATAACTAACATACTTACCTAAGCGTGCTGGAGAGCTGCACCAACCCACTCCTAATGACTAACATACTTACCTAGGCGCGCTAGTGAGCTGCACTAACCCACTCCTAATGACTAACATACTTACCTAAGTGCGCTGGAGAACTGTACTAACCCACTCCTAATGACTAACATATTTATCTAAGCGAGCTGGAGAGCTGCACTAACCCACTCCTAATGACTAACATACTTACCTAAGGGCACTGGAGAGCTGCACTAACCCACTCCTAATGACTAACATACTTACCTAAGCGCGCTGGAGAGCTGCACTAACCCACTCCTAATGACTAACATACTTACTTAGGCGCGCTAGTGAGCTGCACTAACCCACTCCTAATGACTAACATACTTACCTAAGTGCGCTGGAGAACTGCACTAACCCACTCCTAATGACTAACATACTTACCTAAGGGCGCTGGAGAGCGGCACTAACCCACTCCTAATGACTAACATAATTACCTAGGCGCGCTGGAGAGCTGCACTAACCCACTCCTAATGACTAACATACTTACCTAAGGGCGCTGGAGTGCTGGACTAACCCAATCCTAATGACTAACATACTTACCTAAGCGCACTGGAGAGCTGCACTAACCCACTCCTAGTGACTAACATACTTACCTACGCGCGCTGGAGAGCTGCACTAACCCATTCCTAATGACCAACATACTTACCTAAGCGCACTGAAGAGCTGCACTAACCAATTCCTAATGACCAACATACTTACCTAAGTGTGCTGGAGAGCTGCACTAACCCACTCCTCTTCTTCACAGAGCTTCAGCTTTGCTAACAGGATACTTAGTGCGGTGGCTCCCAGGGCCTGCACTGAAGGGGCTTCTGCTTTAGTGCAGGCCCTGGAAGCCACCATGCTAAGTATTCTGTTATCTCTTTCAGGGCTCTGTGAAGAAGAAGAGCCAGTTAGTGAATTTCTCCAGTGCTCTTAGGTAAGTTTTTTTTTTAACTATTTAAAGGAAACTAATGAATAATACCAAAATCTGCATTATACATGAATTTTTTAAAATTTGTGTGCTGTTTTCATTCAGATACTCATCTGAGATGAATTTTCGTGCTTATTAACGGATATCTATTTAATAGTCCTTCAGTTTGTTATAAAAGCAATGCAGGGCTAATCACCAAATACAATGCTATATCGTATCATGTTTGCTCACACTTTGATAAATATTCCCCACTGAATTTGTTTTTATGGTTTCACATGAAACTCAGCACTTTGATTAAAGAATTTGAAGTGCTTTCAAAAGGCATATCCTGCTGGGCTAATCATTCCTTGTCATTTGCTTACTTTATTATAAATGAATATCCAACCCTTTTCACTTATGTTTGTGCACAAAGATTTTTTAACCATGAGCACACAAATAAAGTAAATAAATAAATCTATAAATGAAATACTCACTTGTTGCTCATCTTTAAAACGGTTGTATTTCTACAAAACATTTAAATATTTTGTCACTTTAATAACAATTCAGATATTTAAATTCAGTTGATGGCTACTTTTAGACACCAATCAACAAGAGCTACCTAGGTGGTGAACCAAAAATGGGCCGGCTCCTTAGCTAACATTCCAGCTTTTTAAAATAAAGATTATAAAGAGAATGAAGAAAAATTGATAATAGGCGTAAATTAGAATCATGAAAGTTTAATTTTGTCTTGACTATCCCTTTAATTTATTTGTGTAGTATTTGGTTGTATTTACTTTCACCTAGATTACGGGTTTTGCGTTAGAGGCTGTGCGGTGCTAACGAACAGTTTTCCCTCACCGCTCACTTACCTGCAGCGCTGGAATTAGGAGTTTTCAGAAAATCTCACTTCAATACCAGCGCTGCTTAAGTCAGCGGTTAGCTGGTGTGACATGCTTGTGCACGATTTCCCCATAGGAATCAACAGGGAGAGCCGGCTGAAAAAAAGTCTAACATCTGCAAAAAGCAGCGTAAAACTCCCTAGCACAGCCCCATTCATTCCTATGGGGAAATAAAATTTATGTCTACACCTACCACCCTAACATGAACCCAGAGTCTAAACACCCCTAATCTTACACTTATTAACTCCTAATATGTTGCCCCCAACATCACCGACACCTACATTATATTATTAACCCCTAATCTGCCGCTCCGGATACCGCCGCCACCTACATTATAGTTATGAACCCTAATCTGCTGTCCCCAACATCGCCGACACCTATATTATATTTATTAACCCCAAATCTGCCGTCTCCAACGTTGACGCCACCTACCTACATTTATTAACCCCTAATCTGCCCCCCCAACGTCGCCGCCACTATACTAAATGTATTAACCCCTAAACCTAAGTATAACCCTAAACCAAACACCCCCTAACTTAAATAGAATTACAATAAATCTAAATAAATTTACTATAATTAACTACATTATTCCTATTTAAAACTAAATACTTACCTATAAAATAAACCCTAAGATAGCTACAATATAACTAATAGTTACATTGTAGCTATCTTAGGGTTTATTTTTATTTTACAGGCAAGTTTGTATTTATTTTAACTAGGTAGAATAGTTATTAAATAGTCATTAACTATTTAATAACTACCTAGCTAAAATAAATACAAATTTACCTTTAAAATAAAACCTAACCTAAGTTACAATAACACCTAACACTACACTACAATTAAATAAATTACCTACATTAAATACAATTAAATAAATTAACTAAATTAAATACAATTACCTAAATTAAATAAAATTAAATTAGCTAAAGTACAAACCCCCCCACTAAATTACAGAAAATAAAAAACAAATTACAGAAGTTTAAACTAATTACACCTAATCTAATAGCCCTATTAAAATAAAAAAGCCCCCCCCAAAATAAAAGAAACCCCTAGCCTAAACTAAACGACCAATAGCCCTTAAAAGGTCCTTTAGCGGGGCATTGCCCCCAAATAGTCAGCTCTTTTACCTGTAAAAAAAAATACAAATAACCCCCCAACAGTAAAACCCACCACCCACACAATCAACCCCCCAAATAAAATACTAGCTAAAAAAAAACCTAAGCTCCCCATTGCCCTGAAAAGGGCATTTGGATAGGCATTGCCCTTAAAAGGGCAGTTAGCTCTTTTGCCGCCCAAAGTCTCTAACCTACAAATAAAACCCACCCAATACACCCTTAAAAAACCTATCACTAATCCCCTGAACTTACCGGGAGATGTCTTCATCCAAGCCGGGCGAAGTGGTCCTCCAGACGAGCAGAAGTCTTCATCCAAGCTGGGCAGAAGTGGTCCTCCAGACGGGCAGAAGTCTTCATCCAACCCGGGCAGAAGTGGTCCTTCAGATGGGCAGAAGTCTTCATCCAGACGACTTCTTCTATCTTCATCCATCAGGCATGGATCGGGTCCATCTTCAAGACATCTGACGCGGAGCATTCTCTTCACCCGACGACCAACACAGAATGAAGGTAGCCTTAAGTGACGTCATCCAAGATGGCGTCCCTTAGATTCCCATTGGCTGATAGAATGCAATCAGCCAATAGGATTGAACTCGCATTCTATTGGCTGTTCCAATCAGCCAATAGAATGGGAGTTTAATCCTATTGGCTGATTGCATCAGCCAATAGGATTTTTTCTACCTTAATTCCGATTGGCTGATAGAATTCAATCAGCCAATCGGAAACTAAGGGACGCCATCTTGGATGACATCACCTAACGGTACCTTCATTCTGTGTTAGTCGTCGGATGAAGAGGACGCTCATCGCCGGATGGATGAAGATAGAAGATGCCGTCTGGATGAAGACTTCTGCCTGTCTAGAGGACCACTTCTGCCTGGCTTGGATGAAGGCTTCTGCCAGTCTGGAGGACCACTTTACCCGGCTTGGATGAAGACTTCTCCCGGCTTCGTTGAGGACTTCTGCCCGGCTTGGATGAAGACTTCTCCCAGTAAGTCGATCTTCAGGGGGTTAGTGTTAGGTTTTTTAAGGGTGTATTAGGGTTTTATTTTTAGGTTAGGGACTTTGGGCAGCAAAAGAGCTAACTGCCCTTTTAAGGGCAATGCCCCTCCAAATGCCCTTTTCAGGGCAATGGGGAGCTTAGTTTTTTTTTAGATTTGGGGGTTGGTTGTGTGGGTGGTGGGTTTTACTGTTGGGGGTTGTTTGTATTTTTTTACAGGTAAAAGAGCTGATTACTTTGGGGCAATGCCCCCCAAAAGGCTCTTTTAATGGCTATTGGGCTCTTTTAAGGGCTATTGGTAGTTTAGTTTAGACTAATTTTTTTTTATTTTAGGGGGACTTTTTTATTTTAATAGGGCTATTAGATTAGGTGTAATTGGTTTAAATTTCTGTAATTTGTTTTTTATTTTCTGTAATTTAGTGTTTTTTTTTGTACTTTAGCTAATTTAATTTAATGTAGGTAACTGTATTTAATTTAGTTAATTTATTGTATTGTATTTAAGTGTAGTGTAGTGTTAAGTGTAATTGTAATTAGGTTTTATTTTACAGGTACTTTTGTATTTATTTTAGCTAGGTAGTAATTAAATAGTTAATAACTATTTAATAACTATTCTACCTAGTTAACATAAATACAAACTTGCCTGTAAAATAAAAATAAACCCTAAGCTAGTTACAATGTAACTATTAGTTATATTGTAGCTATCTTAGGGTTTATTTTACAGGTAAGTATTTAGTTTTAAATAGGAATAATTTAGTTAATGATAGGAATTTTTATTTAGATTTCTTTTAATTATATTTAAGTTAGGGGGTGTTAGGGTTAGGGTTAGACTTAGATTTAGGGTTTAATAACTTTAATATAGTGGTGGCAACATTGGAGGCGGAAGATTAGGGGTTAATAAATGTAGGTAGGTGGCGGCAATGTTAGGGACGGCAGATTAGGGGTTAATAATATTTAACTAGTGTTTGCGAGGTGGGAGTGGAGCGGTTTAGTGGTTAATATATTTATTATAGTGGCGGCGATGTCCGGTTCAGCAGATTAGGGGTTAAAATTTTTCTTTTAGTGTTTGTGAAATTGTGATGCGGGAGGGCCTCAGTTTAGGGGTTAATATGTAGTTTATGGGTGTTAGTGTACTTTTTAGCACTTTAGTTAAGTGTTTTATGCTACGGCTTTGTAGTGTAAAACTACTGACTTGTAAATGGGGTACCAGTCTTGACAGGAGAGGGTCTACCTCTCACTTTTTGGCAGACTCATAATACCGGCACTATGCAAGTCCCATTGAAAAAAGAGGATACGCAATTTATGTAAGTGGATTTGCGGTATTTCCAAGTCTGGCCAAAAAAGTGAGCGGTACACCTGTACCTGCAAGACTCGTAATACTAGCGGGCGTTAAAAAGCAGCGTTATGACCGCCTAACGCTGATTTTTAAGCCTAATGCACAACTCATAATCTAGCCATTTGTTAGTGTAGACAAAATAAAATTACAAAAAATACAAAATAGATACAATTTTATATTTCAAATTGTTCATTAAAAAAGAGAGGCCTAGATTACAAGTTGTGCGTTAGGGTTAAAAAGACACGTTAAGAGGTCCTAACACTGCTTATTAACGCCCGCTGGTATTACGAGTCTTGAAATTACAGGTGTACCGCTCACTTTTTTGGCCAGACTCGGAAATACTGCAAATCCACTTACGTCAATTGCGTATCCTATATTTTCAATGGGACTTGCATAGCACCGGTATTACGAGTCTGACCAAAAGTGAATGGTAGACACTATCCTTTTAAGCCTGGTACCGCATTTTAAAGTCAGTAGTTAAGAGTTTTACACTACAACGCCGTAGCATAAAACTCTTAACTAAAGTGCTAAAAAGGACACTAACACCCATAAACTACCTATTAACCTCTAAACCGAGGCCCTCCCACATCGCAAACACTAAAATAAATATTTTAACCCCTAATCTGCCGAACCGGACATCGCCGCCACTATAATAAACATATTAACCCCTAAACCGCCGCATTCCCGCCTTGCAAACATTAGTTAAATATTATTAACCCCTAATCTGCTGTCCCTAACATCGCCGCCACCTACCTACATTTATTAACCCCTAATTTGCTGCCCCAAACGTCGCCGCCACTATATTAAATGTATTAACCCCTAAACCTATGTCTAACCCTAACCCCCCTAACTTAAATATAAATACAATAAATCTAAATAAAATTAATACAATTAACTAAATTATTCCTATTTAAATCTAAATATTTACCTATAAAATAAACCATAAGCTAGCTAGAATATAACTAATAGTTACATTGTAGCTAGCTTAGGGTTTATTTTTATTTTACAGGCAACTTTGCATTTATTTTAACTAAGTACAATAGTTATTAAATAGTTATTAACTATTTAATAACTACCTAGTTAAAATAAAGACATATTTGCCTGTAAAATAAAACCTAACTTAAGTTAAAATTACACCTAACACTTCACTATAATTAAATTAATTACCTAAATTAAATATAATTAATTACAATTAAATAAAATTATCTAAAGTACGAAAAAAACCCCCACTAAATTACAGAAAATAATAAAGAAATTACAAGAATTTTAAACTAATTACACCTACTCTAATCCCCCTAACAAAATAAAAAAGCCCTACCCTACACTAAATTACAAATAGCCCTTAAAAGGGCCTTTTGCGGTGCATTGCCCCAAAGTAATCAGCTCTTTTACCTGTAAAAAAAATTACAATTCCCCCCCCAACATTAAAACCCACCACTCACACAACCAACCCTACTCTAAAACCTACCCAGTACCCCCTTAAAAAAACGGGCAGAAGTCTTCATTCAGACGGCATCTTCTATCTTCATCCATCCAGTGCGGAGCGGGTCCATCTTCAAGACATCCGACGTGGAGCATCCTCTTCATCCGGCGGCCGACAACTGAATGAAGGTTCCTTTAAATGAAGCCAATCGGAATTAAGGTCAGCCAATAGGATTGAGCTGGCATTCTATTGGCTGATCCAATCAGCCAATAGAATGCCAGTTCAATCCTATTGGCTGATCCAATCAGCCAATAGGATTTTTTCTACCTTAATTCCGATTGGCTGATAGAATTCTATCAGCCAATCGGAATTGAAGGGATGCCATTTTGGATGATGTCATTTAAAGGAACCTTCATTCAGTCGTCGGCCGTCGGATGAAGAGGATGCTCCGCGTCGGATGTCTTGAAGATGGACCCGCTCCGCGCCGGATGGATGAAGATAGAAGATGCTGCCTGGAGGACCACTTCTTCCGGTTGGATGAAGACTTCTGCCCGTCTAGAGGTCCACTTCTGCCCGGTTGGGTGAAGACATTTCCCGGTAGGGTGATCTTCAAGGGGTTAGTGTTAGGTTTTTTTAAGGGGGGATTGGGTGGGTTTTAGAGTAGGGTTGGTTGTGTGGGTGGTGGGTTTTAATGTTTGGGGGGGAATTGTAATTTTTTTTTACAGGTAAAAGAGCTGATTACTTTGGGGCAATGCCCTGCAAAAGGCCCTTTTAAGGGCTATTTGTAATTTAGTGTAGGGTAGGGCTTTTTTATTTTGGGGGGGCTTTTTATTTTGTTAGGGGGGTTAGAGTAGGTGTAATTAGTTTAAATATCTTGTAATTTCTTTATTATTTTCTGTAATTTAGTGGGGGGGTTTCGTAATTTAGATAATTTTATTTAATTGTAATTAATTGTATTTAATTTAGATTTAGGTAATTAATTTAATTGTAGTGCAGTGTTACTTAGTTTGGGTTTTATTTTACAGGTAAATTTGTCTTTATTTTAAATAGGTAGTTATTAAATAGTTAATAACTATTTAATAACTATTGTACCTAGTTAAAATAAATACAAAGTTGCCTGTAAAATAAAAATAAACCCTAAAAAATTATATAAAGGCTACATGAACATTGGATGAGTACTATGGATCTGGGGAAAAATATGTATCAGACTCTTACAAAGGTTATTAATCGAACCATACTCTAGGTAGGAGATCCAGCTCTATTTGGCGCTGGACCCAGACTGAGGGCTTGAAATGATTCACCGCTTGCCTCTGCATCTCTAAGGGAAGTGAATAGATATATCTCTTCCATTTGCTGAAAAATCTGGTGATCATTTTTGGGTTATTGACTTTTACCTGGCACTGTTCCATCACCATTTGATGTTGTACTTCTTTTAAGAAGTCTATAAACTTAGGTGGAATATGGTTTTTCCATCTTTTTAATATTATATTGCGGGCCGTCAGGATTAATAGATTTATAAATCTATTGTTGGGTATAATGGGCGAAAGTTTGCATAGAAACATTATTTGGTGTGGGCTAAGATTGAATTTTACCCCCATTAATTTACCTATCCAGAAATTTATCTTTTGCCAAAATTGAAATATTTTGGGGCACTCCCAAAAGGAGTGCAAGAGGTCTGTCTGTTCTTTACAGCATTTGGGGCAGTTCTTATTCTCTGGACGCCATTTTGCCAGTCTGGTGGGCGATAGGTACGCCCTATTTAATAGTTTCATGTGGGATTCCTTCCAAGAGTGCATACAAGTCGCCCCAGCAGCAAGGGTAATACTCTGTGAGAGGGTCTCACTCTCGACCTCCATTTTTCCTTTAACCCATTTTGATGCTATTTCAGTAATATTTTTCTGACCCAGAAATTTCATAATTACGCCATAAGTTATAGAAATAGAATTCACCCCCTCACTATATTGCATAATAACGTTCTGTAACTTTTTGCCATCGATCTCCACCCCAGATTCTTGCCTTAAATTTTCTACCCAGTGCCTAGTTTGTAAGTAAGCAAAGAAACTAGACCTTGGAATACCGAACTGCTGTGTTATAGTTTCAAAGGAATGAAGCCGGAGATGGCTCCCCTCACATAACTGGATCACATATTTAACTCCTCGATTAGCCCATTTTTTTTTTTTTTCTTTTCTCTTCCTTTTTCCATCCCTCCCCCTCCCTTTCTTCCCCTCCTCCTCAGATCAAGGCTAAATAGACCAATTTTAGGACTTTAGGCTATGGTAATAAGATCAAATTTCAATGCATCCTTCATAGTATCTAATAGATCTAAGTTGTTGAAAATAGTAATTTACTGTCACTTGCCACACTTATAGAGGTCACACGTGGAACAGATAAGAGGGTATAGACTCACAAAGATGCTTACAGATCAGACAGTGGTGTTTATACTAAGATTTGAGTCATCATACGGACAGGATGTATAATTGATATCTCTGTAGTTAAAACATGCATACACACAAGAAGTCTTTTCTGGTTAGATAGAAGTCTTAGTGAAGGTAATTGGTTGCACTTTTTTTGCAATGGAACTTGTCTGCTTTTTACTAGTCTTCCATTGTCCCTTTTAGACTAAATATATGTGCTTTACTAAGAGCTGAGTTACTAATATGGATAGAATCTACAATTGATTTTGATAGTTAAAACAGGTAATTACACAAGATGGTATTTTGTTTCTTGTCTTTCTTTCTTTTTTTCTTAGATAAGAACTATCAGTGAATGTAACTGGCTGTACCATGTTAAATGTTGGAAATTGTCTGCATTTGATCATGTGAATTACAGGAGCTGCGTCTCCTAAACAATTGTAACATAACTTATTTTCTTTTTGAATTAAAAAAAAAAAAAAAAATAAAAAAAAAAAAAATAAATAAATAAACCCTAAGCTAGCTACAATGTAACTATTAGTTATATTGTAGCTAGCGTAGGGTTTATTTTATAGGTAAGTATTTAGTTTTAAATAGGAATAATTTAGTTAATTGTAGTAATTTTATTTAGATTTATTTTAATTATATTTGAGTTAGGGGTGTTAGGGTTAGGGTTAGACTTAGGTTTAGGGGTTAATAACTTTATTATAGTAGCGGCGACGTTGGGGGCAGCAGATTAGGGGTTAATAAATTTAGGTAGGTGGCGGCGACATTGGGGGCAGCAGAGTAGGGGTTAATAAATATAATGAGGTGCCGGCAATGTTGGGGGTGGCAGATTATGGGTTCATAAGTATAATGTAGGTTGCAGCTGTGTCCGGAGCGGCAGATTAGGGGTTAATAATATAATGCAGGTGTTGGCGATGTCGTGGGCGGCAGATTAGGGGATAATAAGTGTAAGATTAGGGGTTTTTAGACTCGGGGTTCATGTTAGGGTGTTAGGTGTAGACATAACTTTTATTTCCCAATAGGAATCAATGGGGCTGTGTTAGGAGCATTACGCTGCTTTTTTGCAGGTGTTAAGTTTTTTTTAGCCGGCTCTCCCCCATTGATTCCTATGGGGAAATCATGCACGAGCACGTTTTAGCAGCTCACCGCTAACGTAAGCAGCGCTGGTATTGAGGGGAGATGTTGAGCTAAATTTTGCTCTACGTTTACTTTTTTGTGGCTAACGCCGGGTTTGTAAAAACCCGTAATATCAGCGTTGTCTGCAAGTGAGCGGTGAGCATAAACTGCTCGTTAGCACCGCACAGCCTCTAACGCAAAACTCGCAATCTAGACGAGAGTTTTTTTTTGCCTAATCTAACACTTTCATATAGTAATATTATAATTATAACTCATTAATTTCATTGGACAAATACATAGATTGAGGGTTAATTGGAATTTCTGTTTATAAATGTCTGACAGCACAAGAAAATTATTTCCTATATATAGGATAAAAAAAAACAAGTTTTCTGGCTATTAAAAAAAACAAAAAAACTGCTGATCATTTTGTTTTCAATATGATAATCTCCACTTAACAGAAAATTATTACAATTTCTCACTCAAAAGCTACAGGTTGTTTATGCAGTTTTACCTAGCTAGGATAAAATAGATCTAAAAAGTTGATATTAAACCTTTGTACTGATAAAAAAAAAAAAAAAAAGTACTGTCATCTATGCTGGATAATTGGTTGTTTCAACTATCTGTATAATAAATTACTCCAGACACAATGGCCTCTTATCCAACCTCTATTCTACTTTAGACACAACATAAAATAAGGTTTGTTCAAAACATAATTTCAGAGATTATTAATCATAGAACACAAGTGTGTCATTCCTTTTTATTGCAAATGCCCATTATTAGGGTGGGGGGGGGTTTCGGGATGGGTGAATGTGTTTATATTCTAATTAGAATGTTATTGTAGAAATTCGATTAACAAAGTCGAATGTTGATAATGAATATTCTTATATTCTTCGATTTCGAATGTTCATAATTAGATTGAATGTCCACATTCGAAATTTCGAATGTAACATTCAATTTAACAAATACTATTCAGAAGTTCAATAGTTCATGTGTTAGGGATTTTAGTAAATTAATACATACATTATAGGTACAAATATATCAATTCAAATGTTTCTATTTTGAATATTGCATTATTCAAATATTATATTTAAAGAAAGCATTAGAAATACTATTAAAAATATATAAATTCAAATTTAAATATTGCATAATTCGATTGGAATTATTACAAAAATTCGAATTGAATATTAAATTTAAACAAAGCATTAGAAATATAATTACATTAAACGAATGTGAGAATGTTGTACAAACATTCAAAATTCGATTCGGACGAGTGAATGTGTTAAAATTTGTTTCATTTTCCAAATGTTGCGAAACATTCGCCCAACCCTAGCAATAAATATATTTAGATGACAATCTCCTCAGACAGTGATCTTGCAAATATTATACAGAAAAAAATGTTTTGTTAGTAAAGTTTATTGACTCCATATTATAACTGTCAGTCTCAATTGATTTTTTTTCAAAATGTGTATTACATATATATATATATATATATATATATATATATATATATATATATATAGGATACAAGAAGAAAAGCGAGGACTCAGGAACTTGAAGCCAGGTGACTTTATTAGGTATACAAAAGTGGTTAGCACAAACACAGGTGTGCAAGGGGTGCTAGATCTGACGCGTTTCGCGCATGCTCACATGCGCTTCATCAGAGATCTAACTGTCAGTCTCAATTGATTTTTTTTCAAAATGTGTATTACATATATATATATATATATATATATATATATATATACACTATACACTTTATTTGGGGAGTAATTGGGGGACATGTTTTTCATTAACCAGAAATCTGATCTCTGGTTAATAAATTTGAGCTGGTTATTTAAATTTGTCCTTTTACGGGCTTACGTTAAAATTGCGTTCCACTTGTAATATAACCCTTAATGTTTAAATAAAGTTAAAATCCAACAAAAGAAGATATGTGTTTTGCATAGAAACTTTTAGTCACCATTATGTTTTCAGTTCACGCCAAATTGGAAACGGTGCTTTATCAAACAATACTTTTCTAAGTTGAAAAGCGACCATGTAGTGAAAAAAAACAGAGTACACAATCTACTTACCCTGACGATCTAAAAAATACATTCAGATGGTTTAGCAGTGGTATTGATGGAAATGGACTATAAAAGTTAACTATTAAAAGTGATCTCTTTGAAAAGTGATTTTAATAACGCCAGTACTGTTAGTGACAATTAGACATGCGTACGGGCAAACATTTTAGTTCACCCAAAAGATTAATTTGGCATTTTCAGCCAATTTGGCTTGTAAGAATTGGGTTCATGGTCACATTTGTCCGAATATTCAGATATGAAACTTGTTTATAACAAAATGTGTTCAGTTGCATTACGGCCAATGGCAAGCTCACAAAACATTCATTTTAGCAACTAATTTACACTTCTATAAAATGTCAACAATTGAAAGATTAAGTTCTAATTGTGACACAAGAACATACATTCCTCACTTTCTCACACACCTACTCCATAACAAGTTTGTAGTTATAGATATCCTTAGAGACTTAATTCTGAGTAGGGCAGGAGTAGGAGAAGAAACACCAGCAGGCAAAAGAGTTACTGAACTAGGTAGGCATTTGATTACAGTACAGAAACCTCAAAAATACACTTCCAAGGGAGGAGGACAAACGTGTTTATAGCTCCTTGGACTCAGCAGCAGGCAGTTCCCTGAGGATTAACCAGTGACCGATGATGACCACAACAGAGCAGGAAGGGTAGAAGTGACAGCAGCAACAAGCAAAGTTAATGAACTAGGTAAGCCTCTGGTACACAAACCCCAAATATGCACCTAAAAGAGAGGGGGGCAAATAAATGCTTAAAGGGACATTATACACTAGATTTTTCTTTGCATAAATGTTTTGTAGATGATCCATTTATATAGCTCATACAGTTTGTTTTTGTGTTTTAAATGTATAGTTTTGCTTATTTTTAAATAACATTGCTCTGATTTTCAGACTCCTAACCAAGCCCCAACGTTTTAGAAGAATACTGAAGTATACCTACTCCAACTTGCTTCTGTTTGTGTAAAGGGTCTTTTCATATGCAAATGAAGGGGGGGGGGAGTGTCTGATATTTCCCATTTGCAGTAGGTTTTCCAGTAACATTATAAACAGAGCTAAACTACAAGCTTCTAAGTAAGTTTTTAAACAGTTTTACACTGGATTTTTATATCAGTATCTGTGCATATTATTCTTTAGTGTCTATTACATGCAGTTATATGAAAATTGGTGTATACTGTCCCTTTAAAAGACCCATGGACACAGCAGCCAACAGTTTGCTATTATTTTTTACTTTAGCTAATGATGATCACCCAGGAGCAGGAAGGGCAGGAGATGCAGCAGCATGCAGCAGAGTTACTCAAAACTCCAAAATACACCTCCAAGGTAAGTGTTAGGATTCACTAAATATATTTGATTGATATAAGTGTTGTTGCTGTATTAGATATGGTTATAAATCTGGTAGTATACCATTAAAGCAGATTTATAAGAGATATAAGTATTAGTGACTGCAATACTTAAACTATATTATCCAATGTAAACTTATAGTAGTAAACCTGGTTATAGTTTAATATCAGATGGTAAGTACATATAGCAGCTGTATATCTGTTAGCGTCTGAAAAGTATCAAGCAATAGGCCAAACTGATGCTCAGTGAGAGAGGTAAATAAAGACTCAGCGTTCATATAACAAATCACAGAGAACGTACGCATAGAACACAGTCTGTGGAAAATACAACAGCAACTCAGTAGCGGTTTAGTGGTTACAATGCTTTGCGGTTCAGAAGAACAACAAATGTTACTGTTACAGGTTGAACAGTTCCAGATAAATAGGTGTGTGTGAATCAGCAGTGAGGTTCTGAGAGTAAGAAGATCGGTAGTTTGTAATCCTGTGTAGCAGGTCAATGAACTGTGAGAGTTCCCAGTAACAGGTCAGGTTCCGGAAAGGAGAGAGATTCAGCAGGTGAAGATAATTATAAGTTGCGGTCAAAAGGCAATATAGAGACTTAGAGAATATATTCACAAATTGGAAATTAAAGATAAGTGCTAAGTAAGAGCACAAATACTTAGAAGATTCTGACCAAGCAATAAGGCTTGAGAATAGGTTCAGAAATCCACAGCAGTGGCATAAACTTCAATAATCAGGCAATGATAGGTGTTAGGTGTTGCCTGAAATAGTGTTGTGATGTAAGAAGGTGGAGTCTTACTTAAAGGGATATCACAGACCCCCTTCCTCAAGGATTCCCCTCTGGGGAATCAGGTTGCGGCTTCAAGGGGTATTTTTGATGGAAGTTGGCAATCAATCTTGGTGCATGAATATCCGATCCAACCTGCCAAGAATTATCTTCAGAACCATAACCCTTCCATTTTATTAAATATTCAAACTTTCTGTGTCTAATACGTGAATCAAGAATATTTTCTACTTCAAATTCCTCATGATCTTGAAGATTGATTGGAGGAGGAGGTAAAACATCACTGGCAGAATGATTTCCTGAGGAGTAGGGCTTGAGAAGTGATACGTGAAAAGTTGGATGTATCCTGTAATGGTCTGGTAGCTTGAGAGTTATTGCATTAGAGTGTATGATTCTTTTGACAGGGAAGGGTACGATGAACTGATTAGATAACTTTTTACAAGGTGTTTGTAATTTCAGGTGTTTGGTAGATAGCCAAACTAAATATCCGATCTGGTATTCCAGACTTGGTCTATGATGTGAATCATAATAGTATTTTTGTCTTGTCTTGGCTTCTCAGAGATATGTTTTTAGGATTTGTAAACGATCTTGCAAAGATGTGGAGTAAGTGATGGCTATTGAAGAATTGACAGTAGTGTTGCTTATTGACAAGTAGGCCCTACTTATTGTTATAGTTGATGGATGATATCCATAAGTAGCAAAGAAAGGTGTCATTTTTGATGAGGAGGATATAGAGTTATTGTATGAGAACCCTGCCATTAATAATAATGATAACCAATCCTGAAGATGAGTTACGTAACATCTTAAGTACTGTTCTAATATTTGGTTTATCCTTTCAGTCAAACCATTGGTTTGTGGATGGAATGATGTGGATAGCCTAGAGTCAATCTTTAATATTTTACAAAGTGATTTCCAGAAAGATGAGGTGAATTGTGTACCCCGGTCAGTGATTATTATTATATTAATGGAATTAAGTGAGCTAGTTTAGTGAGGTTATCTACCACTACTAAAATTGTGTCATGTTGTTGTGACTTTGGTAGCTCAACAATGAAATTCATAGAGATTGTTGACCAAGGTATATCAGGGATTGGGATGGAGGTTAAAAATCCAATGGGTTTTCTATGATCTATTTTATTTCTGGCGCAGACCTCACGGGTAGTGACATATTTATACATGGAAGTGTTCATTTGTGGCCACCAAAAGTACCTTCTGATCAAATCTTTGGTCTTTTTAACACCAGGGTATCCAGCCATGAGGTTATCATGAAAATGAAATACATTTTACATTTATGATAATACAACCCAGAGTTTGGTTCTAGTTCACAGTTCTCTGGGACTTCTGGGTTAGATTCAAGTGTTTTTAAAATCTCTTTTTCTAAAGAGGTCAGGTTTGCCAAGAATTTTTCTTGTGGAATTATTGAGTTAGAGTATCTTTAGGAGGGGTGAAATCATGTATTCTGGATAGGGCATCTGCCTTACAATTTTAGGTTCCAGGTCTATAAGTGATGCTAAAATTAAATCTATCCATGAACAGGGCCCATCTCACTTGTTGTGAAGACAAAGTTTTGTTATTTTTCAAATATTCTAGATTTTTATGATCTGTATATATCAGAAAACGTTGAGTTGTTCCTTCTAGTAAATGTCTCAAATTTTCTAGTGAACATTTAATGGTCAAGAGTTCTTTATCTCCAATTGAGTAGTTACACTCAGCTGGTAAAAGTGTATGTGAGTAGAAGGATATAGGATGAAGTTTGGATGTTTGTTCATTACGTTTTGACAAAACAGCTCCAATTCCAGAGTTTGATGCATCAACTTCTAAAACAAATTGAGCCTTATGATTTGGGAGTGTTAGAATGGGGTCAGTGGTAAAACCTTTTTTTTTAAAAGTCAAGAGCTTGTTGTGCTTCATCTGTCCATAAAAAATTGTGATGCTTTTTAGTGAGCTTGGTTAATGGTTTTGCTATTGTTGAGAAATTGGAGATAAACTTTCTATATAAATTGGAGAACCCCAAAAACCTCTGCAGAGCTTTCACAGTAGTGGGTTGAGACCAATTTGTAATTATAGCTACCTTTTCTGTGTCCATTTGGATGTGGTTAGGTGATATGATATATCCCAAGAACTTTATTTTATTTACATGAAATAAAAAAAACAAAAAACCTGTTATAATTTTATGCGCTTATGTACTGACTCAAAAGCAGCTATTCCTCAATAAGTGAGATGTAAAAAACCCCTGATAATATGTGGTTTGCTGTCTATGATCACCACAGGGAAACAATGTGACTTATATAGGATATAGTTGTTTTTGCAAACAGTTAAAAAGATTTTTATAAATAATTAAAATATATCTAAAAAATGCAGTATAAAATAATGAAAAAAGTTATATCAACTATAAAAGTAATAATAATAGTGATGTAAACAATAAAATCACATAAAACCCACTTGTTGTTATTTGGAACCGGTGTACAACATATATGTTTAAATGCACAAAAAGGACTCTGGAGACTTTAAATAACTTTAAATGAAATAACAGCAAAAGAAAAAGAAAAAGAAAAAATTGTTTTTGAGTCTTTAAAAGTTCTAAAATCCTGAAATGAGGTTTTGGCAGAAAAAAACAGTACCTTGTATATTAAAGGCAGGGAATGTTTCTGAATTCCATAGATGTTCCTGAATTATTGCAAGAAAAAATGTTCAGTTTGAAGCAATCTGAGTTTGATTGGAGTGCCGCTAGAGTGCCGCCTGGTCGCAGCCAGTTATCCCACTGGTCTTGGCTCAGATGTGTTTACATGTAAAGGAAAAAAGACAGGCGCATAGGGCACGATTCAAGTGTAGAGTTTTATTAAACTGGTATGACACACAAATAAATAACACTTACTAGATTAAAATAAAAATTCTGCATTAAGAGCATATGCTCCTGGGAATTTAGCAGCTCCTGTGGCACCGGGGAAATAGATAGTCCCTCTCCTCTCCATTTCAAACAAGGACTGTTGGGCAGCGGTGTTCCGGATCCTGATGCCCAAGTCGTTGTCCCCCTGGTGCTGGACAGTACTCTTAACTGCTTTCCCTTAAATCCTTTTGCGGATGCCTGACGCGTTTCCCCCGACTCCGATCGGGGGAAACGCGTCAGGCATGTGGTTAGGTGATATGATATATCCCAAGAACTTTATTTTATTTACATGAAATTGACACTTCTGTAATTTTGCAAATAATTTATGTTCTCGTAGGCGTGTAAGCACCCAACGTACATGTTTTTCATGTTCCTGGAGATTTTTAGAATATATGAGAATATTGTCTAGATATATAATTACTTATAAATCATTCAAATCTCTGAATATTTCCATTATGAAGTGTTGAAATGTGGCTGGGGCATTACATAGCCCAAATGGCATTACATTATACTGATAGAGACCATGAGGCCTATTTATCAAATGTCTGTCGGAAGTGATCCGTCAGTGCGGATCAATTCTGACAGACATTGCTGAATGCGGAGAGGAATACGCTCTCCGTATTCAGCATTGCACCAGCAGCTCTTGTGAGCTGCTGGTGCAACGCCGCCCCCTGCAGACTTGGCCGCCAGCAGGGGGTGTCAATCAACCCGATCGTACTAGGTCAGGTTGAATTGTGGCGATCTCTGTTTGCCTCATCAGAGCAGGCGGACAGTTTATGGAGCAGTGTTCGTTAGACCGTTACTTAATAACTGCTGTTTCTGGTGAGTCTGAAGACTCGCCAGAAACACGGGCCCACAAGCTCCATACAGAGCTTGATAAATGGACCTCTGTATCTAGTTCGAAATGCTGTTTTCCATTCGTCACCATTTTTAATACTTATTAAGTTGTAAGCCTCCTTGGTGTTAAATGGTAGCATTTGTTAGTCGTTCAAGTAACTCAGGTATAAGTGGTAAAGGCTAACGGTTTTTAATGGTGACAGCATTGAAAGCTCTATAGTGCATAATGGGTCTTAAGGTATCATCTTTGTTCTTCCCAAAAAATATACTGGCTGCAGCTGGAGAAGTAGAAGATGATATAAAACCTTTTTTTAGGTTCTCGTTAAGATATTGACATAAATGAGTTAATTCATTCTGAGATAAAGGACACATTTTACCATGGGGTATTTGTGACCCGGGAATGACGTCAATGGGGAAATCAAATGACCGGTGAGGAGGTAAAGTTTCTGCTTCTTTCAAATCAAATACGTCAGAAAGATCCTGATACACCTTTGGTACAACAACCTCAAGCCTAGACAGTGATATGTGTGGGAAACAAGTTTTTTTACAGTAATCCGATTGAAACAATGTTTTACAGTATGTCCAGTCAATCTATGGGTTTTGTTTTTGTAACCAGGGAAACCCGAGAATAATGGTATGATTAGATATGGGAATAATGTCAAAAGTTATGTACTCTATGTGTCCTTCAGTTGTTGACAGTAACATAGGTATGGTGTGATTTGTTATGGGTCCCTTTTGTATGAAAGTTCCGTCAATACATTTTACAAAAATTGGTGTTTGTTTTGTGACTGTCGGTATATTATTTGTTCTAACAAACTCAAAATTTATGAACAATCCTCATGCTCCAGAGTCTATTATGGCTTAAGTCTGAATAAGTTGTTGATCCCACTGTAATGTAAAAGGTATAGATAAGTGAGTTTGTTGTTGAGTGGGGTTTATACTGTTAATAAACTTTTTCTTACCCTTTTTCTATCTTGCAATTGATGGCAGAAGCGAAATGGTCTTTTTTTGCACAATATAGGCACAAGTTTGCCAATCTACGTTGTGCCTTTTCTTCTTGAGAAAGTGGCCCTTTAATTGAGCTTATCTCCATAGGAGTGGGGTTTGTGGAAAGTTTATCTGTATTTGTGGTTAGAAGATGGATGCATTTTGTGTTTAAATCAGAACTACATTTCTCTGCCCTTCTTTCCCTCAAACGTCTGTCTAAAGTAATACTTTGGCGAATTAACCCTTCAAGTATCTCTGGCATCTCTATACGTGAAATCTCATCTTTTAAAATTTCTGAGAGTCTAAGTCGAAACTGATTTCTGAAAGATATCTGATTCCATAGTGAATCGCTTGCCCACATCTGGAAATCAGTTACATACTCTTCCACTGTTCTCTTACCTTGTTTTAAAGATCACAGTTTTGTTTCAGCATTAATCTGTTTATTTGTATCCCCATATAAACTAGACATTACAGGAAAGAAATTCTCTAAAGATTCCAAAATAGAATCACTAGACTCATAGAAACTATTAGCCCAGGCTCCGGGTTCCACAGTGAGAAAAGAGATTGTGGTGCAAACTTAAATTTTTTCTGTGCAATAAGTACGTGGTTTCATACTAAAGAGTAAATTGCAAGCATTTTTGAATAAGGTCTTAGAGGCTCCATTCCTCTTACATATACCATTAAATCTTCAGCCTACCCCTTGACAACCCACCATTTGCCCAATATTGCCCTTATGGCAACACCTGAAATAATCACACTGACACTAGAGTTTGGCTAAATATGGAAAGGTCACGTTTAATAATTTAATTAAATTTCTTATTGGGTAATAACATACCCTAAATCAAACTCAACAACCAAAATGCACCAGCATTTGCAACACCAGAACTTGGATCCCACGTGTCAGGGGGGGAAACCACAAACCCCCCTGTGGCAGAGCAGGAGGGGAGGAGAGAACCTGCAGCATATACCAGCTATTAGCTAGACCAGCGAATCACGTGGGTGTGCTACAGGATTCCCTCTGCCCCTCGCATTCCCCGCCTTCGTGCCAGATCCTAATTTCACTGCAACACCTACTAAATTTATATATATATATATATATAGAGAGAGAGAGAGAGAGCTGCCTGTTTTATCTTTTCGCCTTCCGCTAGCGTAGACCACTCAAGTCACCAACTAGCCTACAACTGCAGCTTCTTTCTTTCCCTTTATTATGGAGCACGGGTGGTCTTACTGTGATCCAACTAAGTAGCTGACATCCTGCCCATAACCTTGCCAAATTCGTTCTGCATCTCTTGTTGTGACCTCTCCGAGTAGTTGGCTCTACTTGCTTATTCGAATCTAGGGAGGGTGGGAGGGAAACAAATAAGGTTAGTAATACTGTACTTCCTGATTTCCTAACTATATATACCTCTTCCACACCCCCTACCTGCTACCCCTGTAAGCCCTCCTCTGACCATTATCTATGTCTCTCTCCCTATTCCCCTTCTAACTTCCTACCCCCCTTTCTCCTCCCCCACTATTCCAGCAAGGAGCCCAGCCCTTATGCCGTTCCTGTCATAGCCATTCCTTCTGCTTATTTAAGGTCTTAGAGGCTCCATTCATCTTACATAAACCATTAAATTTTTAGCCTACCCCTTGACAACCCACCATTTGCCCAAACACCTGAAATAATCACACTGACACCAGACTTTGGCTAAATATGGAAAGGTCACGTTTAATAATTTAATTAAATTTCTTATTGGGTAATAACATACCCTAAATCAAACTCAACAACCAAAATGCACCAGCATTTGCCACACCAGAACTTGGATCCCACATGTCAGGGGGGGAGACCACAAAACCCCCCATGTGGGAGGGCAGGAGGGGGAGGAGAAAACCTGCTGCATATACTAGCCATTAGCTAGACCACCGAATCATGACTTAGGCTGGGTATGCTACAGAATCCCCTCCGCTCCTCGATTGCCCCGCCTACGTGCCAGATCCCAATTTCACCGCCAACAAAGAATACTCTTTCCGCCAATCACCACTTAGCCTTTCTCGTGACCTTTCCTTACCTTTATCATATCCTCCAGCATCCTCCTGATGTCTTCCAGGAACTGGTCATTACCTGCCTCAATCAGGTGAACTCCATCTTGCCTGAATATCTCCTCCCTTTTCGCTGCTATTAACGGATGCTCCAGTACTAGGCCTCCTATGTCCCTCACTTCCTTGGCCGCTACCAGATTAATCTTTCTCCTGGATCTATAGCCCGCCCTTTGTGTGTCCGTATTCCTCCAAATCAATCTTGATATTATGTTTGACCATACTATTCTTACTCCTCGCCATGCTATTGCCAGCCAACCCATTACTCCTTTTATTTTCTCCTCCAATTCTCTTAGTGGGTATGATCCAATATCGTTCCCACCTAAATGTAAAATCAATATGTCCGGGCGCCCCAATCTTTGCCTTGGCTGCTGTATGGTGCCTACTAACTCTTCCCACTTCATTCCCCGTTTACCTATCCATCTAAGAGTGGCTTCAGTGTGTTTAAAACCTAAGGCCTAGATTTAGAGTTTGGCGGTAGCCGTCAAAACCAGCGTTAGAGGCTCCTAACGCTGGTTTTAGGCTACCGTCGGTATTTGGAGTCAGTCAGGAAAGGGTCTAACGCTCACTTTCCAGCCGCGACTTTTCCATACCGCAGATACCCTTACGTCAATTGCGTATCCTATCTTTTCAATGGGATCTTTCTAACTCCGGTATTTAGAGTCATGGCTGAAGTGAGCGTTAGAAATCTAACGACAAAACTCCAGCCGCAGAAAAAAGTCAGTAGTTAAGAGCTTTCTGGGCTAACGCCGGTTTATAAAGCTCTTAACTACTGTGCTCTAAAGTACACTAACACCCATAAACTACCTATGTACCCCTAAACCGAGGTCCCCCCACATCGCCGCCACTCGATTAAATTTTTTAACCCCTAATCTGCCGACCGCCACCGACGTTATACTTATGTACCCCTAATCTGCTGCCCCTAACACCGCCGACCCCTATATTATATTTATTAACCCCTAACCTGCCCCCCACAACGTCGCCTCCACCTGCCTACACTTATTAACCCCTAATCTGCCGAGCGGATCTCACCGCTACTATAATAAAGTTAGTAACCCCTAATCCGCCTCACTCCCACCTCAATAACCCTATAATAAATAGTATTATCCCCTAATCTGCCCTCCCTAACATCGCCGACACCTAACTTCAAACATTAACCCCTAATCTGCTGACTGGAGCTCACCGCTATTCTAATAAATGTATTAACCCCTAAAGCTTAGTCTAACGCTAACACTAACACCCCCCTAAGTTAAATATAATTTAAATCTAACGAAATAAATTAACTCTTATTAAATAAATTATTCCTATTTAAAGCTAAATACTTACCTGTAAAATAAACCCTAATATAGCTACAATATAAATTATAATTATATTATAGCTATTTTAGGATTTATATTTATTTTACAGGCAACTTTGTATTTATTTTAACCAGGTACAATAGCTATTAAATAGTTAAGAACTATTTAATAGCTAAAATAGTTAAAATAATTACAAAATTACCTGTAAAATAAATCCTAACCTAAGTTACAATTAAACCTAACACTACACTATCAATAAATTAATTAAATAAAATCCCTACAATTACCTACAATTAAACCTAACACTACACTATCAATAAATTAATTAAATAGAATTCCTACAAATAAATACAATTAAATAAACTAACTAAAGTACAAAAAATAAAAAAGAACTAAGTTACAAAAAATTAGAAAAATATTACAACAATTTTAAACTAATTACACCTACTCTAAGCCCTAATAAAATAACAAAAAACCCCAAAATAAAAAAATGCCCTACCCTATTCTAAATTACAAAAGTTCAAAGCTCTTTTACCTTACCAGCCCTGAACAGGGCCCTTTGCGGGGCATGCCCCAAAGAATTCAGCTCTTTTGCCTGTAAAAAAAAACATACAATACCCCCCCACAACATTATAACCCACCACCCACATACCCCTAATCTAACCCAAACCCCCCTTAAATAAACCTAACACTAAGCCCCTGAAGATCTTCCTACCTTGTCTTCACCATGCCAGGTTCACTGATCGATCCAGAAGAGCCTCCGATGTCTTGATCCAAGCCCAAGCGGGGGGCTGAAGAGTGACGTCCATCCTCCGGCTGAAGTCTTGATCCAAGCGGGCAGAAGAGGACATCCGGTCCGGCAAACATCTTCATCCAAGCCGCATCTTCTATGTTCTTCAATCCGATGACGACCGGCTGATCTTCAAGACCTCCATCGCGGATCCATCCTTCTTCTCCGACGACTTCCCGATGAATGAAGGTTCCTTTAAGGGACGTCATCCAAGATGGAGTCCCTCGAATTCCGATTGGCTGATTCTATCAGCCAATCGGAATTAAGGTAGGAAAATTCTGATTGGCTGATGGAATCAGCCAATCAGAATCAAGTTCAATCCGATTGGCTGATCCGATCAGCCAATCAGATTGAGCTTGCATTCTATTGGCTGATCAGAACAGCCAATAGAATGCAAGCTCAATCTGATTGGCTGATTGAATTAGCCAATCGGATTGAACTTGATTCTGATTGGCTGATTCCATCAGCCAATCAGAATTTTCCTACCTTAATTCCGATTGGCTGATAGAATCCTATCAGCCAATCGGAATTCAAAGGGACGCCATCTTGGATGACGTCCCTTAAAGGAACCGTCATTCGTCGGGAAGTCGTCGGTGAAGATGGATGTTCCGCGTCGGCGGGATGAACATGGATCCGGAAGAAAGAAGATTGAAGATGCCGTTGATAGAAGACGGATCATGGACCTCTTCAGCTCCCGCTTGGATGAAGACTTCAGCCGGATCATGGACCTCTTCAGCTCCCGCTTGGATGAAGACTTCAGCCGGATCATGGACATCTTCAGCCCCCCGCTTGGGCTTGGATCAAGACATCGGAGGAGCTCTTCTGGATCGATCGGTGAACCTGGTATGGTGAAGATAAGGTAGGAAGATCTTCAGGGGCTTAGTGTTAGGTTTATTTAAGGGGGGTTTGGGTTAGATTAGGGGTATGTGGGTGGTGGGTTGTAATGTTGGGGGGGTATTGTATGTGTTTTTTTACAGGCAAAAGAGCTGAATTCTTTGGGGCATGCCCCGCAAAGGGCCCTGTTCAGGGCTGGTAAGGTAAAAGAGCTTTGAACTTTTGTAATTTAGAATAGGGTAGGGCATTTTTTTATTTTGGGGGTCTTTGTTATTTTATTAGGGGGCTTAGAGTAGGTGTAATTAGTTTAAAATTGTTGTAATATTTTTCTGATGTTTGTAAATATTTTTTTATTTTTTGTAACTTAGTTCTTTTTTATTTTTTGTACTTTAGTTAGTTTATTTCATTGTATTTATTTGTAGATATTCTATTTAATTAATGTATTGATAGTGTAGTGTTAGGTTTAATTGTAGGTAATTGTAGGTATTTTATTTAATTAATTTATTGATAGTGTAGTGTTAGGTTTAATTGTAACTTAGGTTAGGATTTATTTTACAGGAAATTTTGAAATTATTTTAACTATTTTAGCTATTAAATAGTTATTAACTATTTAATAGCTATTGTACCTGGTTAAAATAAATACAAAGTTACCTGTAAAATAAATATAAATCCTAAAATAGCTATAATATAATTATAATTTATATTGTAGCTATATTAGGATTTATTTTACAGGTAAGTATTTAGCTTTAAATAGGAATAATTTATTTAATAAGAGTTAATGTATTTCGTTAGATTTAAATTATATTTAACTTAGGGGGGTGTTAGTGTAAGGGTTAGACTTAGCTTTAGGGGTTAATACATTTATTAGAATAGCGGTGAGCTCCAGTCGGCAGATTAGGGGTTAATGTTTGAAGTTAGGTGTCGGCGATGTTAGGGAGGGCAGATTAGGGGTTAATACTATTTATTATAGGGTTAGTGAGGTGGATTAGGGGTTAATAACTTTATTATAATAGCGGTGCGGTCCGCTCGGCAGATTAGGGGTTAATAAGTGTAGGCAGGTCGAGGTGACATTGTGGGGGGCAGATTAGGGGTTAATAAATATAATATAGGGGTCGGCGGTGTTAGGGACAGCAGATTAGGGGTACATAGGGATAATGTAAGTAGCGGCGGTTTACGGAGCGGCAGATTAGGGGTTAATAATAATATGCAGGGGTCAGCGATAGCGGGGGCGGCAGAATAGGGGTTAATAAGTGTAAGGTTAAGGGTGTTTAGACTCGGGGTACATGTTAGGGTGTTAGGTGCAGACGTAGGAAGTGTTTCCCCATAGCAAACAATGGGGCTGCGTTAGGAGCTGAAAGCGGCTTTTTTGAAGGTGTTAGGTTTTTTTTTCAGCTCAAACAGCCCCATTGTTTTCTATGGGGGAATTGTGCACGAGCACGTTTTTGAAGCTGGACGTCCGTAAGCACCGCTGGTATCGAGAGTTGAAGTTGCGTTAAATATGCTATACGCTCCTTTTTTGGAGCCTAACGCAGCCATTCTGTGAACTCTCAATACCAGCGGTATTTAAAAGGTGCGGCCAGAAAAAAGCATGCGTAGCTAACGCACCCCTTTGGCCGCAGAACTCTAAATCTAGGCATCAGTGTGCCCCTTTAGTTAATGATGCAGCCCTAACTTGTGCCCAGTATATGTATGAGTGTCCCACCACCCATATCCTCAAAGCTCCTCCTGTAACAAGATGGAGAAAAACAATTTCATTCAGGTTGGTTCACTATTACAAGATGAATTCTTTCCTCTAAACGCAATTATAGCCCTCATTCGGCCTGATGTAAGACTTGTATGCCGCTGATTTCCACCTCCCCATCTTTTTAATCTGCTCAGCCGAGCACCCACTGCTTGCCGCGTTAGTTGCTGCCCCTATTCTAAATGAATGTGGGGCGTAGTATGCGTTTGTCCAACCTAGTTTCCTCACCACCCTTTCCAGCACCTTCCGAAATTGAAAAATTGTGACGCTAGTCCTGTCCCTATGTCTAACAACATGCGGGCCTCCTGCCCTCTCTGCTAACATATATTCCTTTACTGCTGCTACTGGGCAGGACGCACCTCCTGCTGTTCCCATTGACACCCATACCCCTTTACCAGCCGTATCCGTCTTTGATTTCCTGATCAGAATTAGCACTGCCCTCGCTCCCCATATCACATCCACTTTTCTGAGACCACTGCCTGAGTCTTTTTTATTCCTAGCCAGCAATTTCCCTATACACAATGCTCCGTGAAAAACCAGTGAAAACGCCAGCCTGAATACCAGTGCCTTATCCTTATCAAAACATACTTCTTTAAGTACCGGTATCATTTCTCCATTACCGGTTCCCTTCTATCTTTTTACTTCCTTTCTCCTGCGCCCCATCCCCTTAATACCTTCTTCACCACAAATCTCTTTGTTACATTCTTCTTCTCGTATAGCTGCGCAAAATACGACACTCCTGCCATTACTGTACCTAACTGCCCTTTCTTCATTCCTCCCTGTTTTAATACCCATAGTCATTCTTGAAAACTGGTTTCTTCTTTCTGACCTACAGTCCTGTTAAATTCGCACCACTGTTCCAAATATTTCTTGTATACTGCTCACGTTTTTGGCGTCACGGACTTCTCTACCATTTCCCTGATTCTGTCTATTTGCTGCCAATCTGCCAAAGAAAAACAGGGCAGTAATCACCTTTCTTTTTTGCTCCAGGAGCAACTTTTCTAAATATTTCCCATTTAAAACGTGAACGTGCTTCCGCTACAATATTTCTATACCCTGGTATATGCTGAGCCTTGAAACAAATATTATGCTTAAAGCACTTCAAGACAAAATACCTCAAATATTAAATTACCGGGCCAGATGATGATTACAAATTATTCATTATGTCAACTACCGCTTTGTTATCAGACCAGCATATTATTCTTTTGTTTTCCAATATATGGCTCCATAGCTCTATTGCCACTATAATGGGAAATAATTCTAGCAGAGTCATGTTCCTTACCCATCCTTTCTCCTTCCAATCAGGAGGCCATTTGCCTGCGCTCCATCTACCCTGAAAGTATGCCCCAAAACCTGCACCGCCTGCTGCATCCGTAAACAACTCCAATTCCTCCACTGACTCCACCTCCTCCCATATCCTGACTCCATTAAATTTGTCTAAAAATTAATCCCACAGTCTGAGGTCCTCTTTCATTTCCCTATTCACGCGGACCATATGCTTTTGTTCCCATCTCCAAACTTCTTTTAAATAACCTACCTACTGGTATCACTCTGCACGTAAAATGTAAGACCCCCAACAGTCTCTGCATCTCCCTGAGTGTCACTTTATTTCTTTTCAACATTATTTTAATCATAAGTTTCGCCTTATCAATCTTATCCGCAGGAAGCTCACATTGGCCTCTCTCTGAATCTATCATGATTCCCAGAAAAACAAGCCTTGTACCTGGCCCTTCCGACTTTTCTGTTGCTACTGGCACCCCCAGTTCTTTGAATATGACTTCCAGCTCCTCTTTCCAGATTCTACATTCATCTGTTTCCTTCCTGCCCACAACCAGAAAATCATATAAGTAGTGAGCCATACTCTCACATCCCGTCCTTTCCGTAAACAACCAATGTAAAAACGAACTAAACTTTTCAAAAATTGAACAAGAAACCAAACACCTCATGGGCAAACACTTATCTATATAGTAACAACCATCGAACTTACAGCCCATCAAATTAAAACTACCTGGACTCAAAGGTAACAACCTAAAAGCAGACTCCACATCAATCTTTGCCATCAATGCTCCCTTCCCTAGCCTTTTCAATATTTCCACTGCACTATCAATGGATTGATATTGCACTGAAGAATCCAATTTATCAATTGCATCATTGACTGAATTCCCCCTGGGGTAGGACAGGTGCTGTATCATCCTGTATTTTCCTTTCTCTTTTTTAGGTACTACCCCAAGGGGAGACACAATCTTAAATGGCCCTGCCATTCTACCCAGTTTAACCTACTTCTTCAACTTCTCTGCTAACACCCCGGGAAATTCTGCTGCAGATTTCAGGTTTCTAGCCTGCATTGCCCCTTTAACCTCTGTTTTAACTGGGACAATAAAACCTTTGCGCAAACCCTATGTTAATAGATTTCTTTCCTCTCTCGGCGGATATGCCGCTAACTCCTTAATAATTCTATCGACTCTCAGCAGTGTTTTGGCCATTTCCTGCAACTACTGTCCCATTACTGTTGCTCCCGTGCTCTCGAAAGGAAAATTTATTGCTGGCACCAGCATTACCCCTTCTACAGTCTACGCCTGGCCAGTATCTACATGCGTGCTTGTATTTACGTGTGTTTCCCCTATCGCATCTATTGTCGTTGAATGCCCAGCACTCCCTTACTTCTGTCCTAACTGCTTTCGCCTGCCCCATTGTTCTACTACTCTGCACATCAGGTACCTTCATTAACCTTGTCCACATATTGAGTATTTTAACTCCGAAATCCTTTCTCCCTTTCCCTCCTAATTGTAAATTCCCCTTCCTGAATTCCCTATCATAATCCTTCTAGGCGAAACCAACGTATGTGGTAGCATTCGGCTATTAAATGGATGTACCGCAGTACCCCTTCGCTTTATCAGGTTTAGGCGTTATAAAGCATTCCACATAGATTACTATTCCCTTCACCCATTCTGG